>NW_015624563.1:839-14185 GCF_001515625.1 Sinocyclocheilus rhinocerous | reverse complement strand
TATGTCCTCATTTGTCACAAAAACGCGCGCGCGCGCACACACACACACACACACACACACAGACACACACACACAAGAGTGTCATCACATTTATTCAAATTAACCACAGCACTCAGTACAGAAGAGTTCAGCAGAGGATGTGCTGAGAGATTTTAAGATTCCTGCTCAGTCTTCTGTGTTTCCGTGATGTGTTTAGAGATGTGTATCAGGCTGCCAACTCTCCCGCATTCAGAGACTCACGCAGTTGACACTGTTCTCACAACACACCTCCATTTTCAATGTGTTTTTGTAGCATTGAGCAATGTAGCCAATCATATATCTGTCGATTTTTTGAACCCTTCTGATTGGCCATTCAGTTCAAGTTAGAAACATTTCTAGCCTACCTAATCTATTCACAATTTGAATAAAAGTTTTGTTTTTCATGCTGCTTAATATGACCAGCTGCCACATGTACACGCAGCAAAGCTTCCGGAGTGACATGAATAATAAATATCTATATAACACGAAATACCTATATAACACAAGCCATCAAATTATTAATAGGTCATTTTATTTATATTAGGCTATAACAGGTTGTTGCACAGAATGCTACAAAATCATATATTTGTGTCATCTGATCTCCTTGAAGGTGAATAGGAGAGGGATAGTAGAACAGAGAGACCCAATTCTCTCAGTGGGTGAGTTTTGGCTGAACTTTGGGGATCAACTGTCTCGCTTTCATTCACATAATGTCATTAAAGATGCAATAACAAACTGAATGCAGCATAAATTAATATCATGTATTAGCATAACAATCAGAATGCTGCAGTAGTTAGTATTATGTTGAATTTGATTTAATTATTTAGCCTTTTTTTTTTTGCTGAATGCATATGCAATTTGCCACTGCATGTCTTTGCCACTTTAAAATAAAGTGTTGAGTGGACAGTTTTGAAGAATCATTTTATGAAATGCTGAAATTAAGGAAAAAGGTTCTATACCACTGCTAAAGTTCAGGCACAAGTACATTTGGTTGTGATATTGTAGAACATTCTTGATATCTTTAAACATGCCTGTACACATAACACACAGAACAACAACTCTCAATACAGTTACAACAGACAAAATTAAATGTATCCAAATTAAACTCAAAATCGAAAACATAGCTTGTGAAAAAACACCACAGTCATGACAAAACATCAGCGAGCAACATTAAGAGCATCACAAACGTTACACCCACACAAAAAAACACATTTTAAAATAACATTTTCAGTATAAGGATTTCAATAAAACAAAAGTATCCATGAATATGTAGATGAAATAATGATGTTTCACCTAGAGTATATTACAACATTTGAATGATGCTTTTATTGTAGGAAAAAAAATCTTAACTTAGATTTGTTTTTTCATGGCTTCTTTCATGGCAAGAGCAAGTGCAAGCTGCAGTCTGTCGACATCAGAAGTCATTAGGAAATTATTACCTTGTTCAGATGTGAAGAATTTTATGTAATGCACTCCATTGTTCTTTGTTTTATGATATGTGATCGTATTGAACCAAAGCAGGTTTTGCTCTTCTATTGTTACAGTTGAAACGTATTTCAAGGATACCTTGATATTTTAAAGTTCTCTTACCAATCTGAAATGTTGTCCTTGATCCGAAAATTGCTGAGTTTTCACCAATCACCATCTTGTCTGCCATTTCCATGCCCAACTTCTCGGACATATAACTTTCCAAGGCAGGTTTTAGGCAGTTACACAAGAATTCATCAGCTTTCTTCTGACACTGGTCTCGTTCATGGTAAAGGTCAATGAAGTCAGAATGGTATGTTTGTTTGGCGTTCTCCAAGGCTGTTTTGGATAGATTTGGCTGTATTCCTTATATTTATGCCACTTATCATTGGTGTCATGGCACTTGAAGCTTATGTCACTGTGCACCAATGATGTACAGATGTCTGTCACTAGTTTTTTAGAATCAGCAGATTTGTAGCGACCGAGGCCTTCTGGTCTGTGGATTGAGACAAAGTGTTTAGTGTGGGCTTCTCCTCCAGCCTCACATGGTGCTTTACAGAATGGACACTGTTTCCCACAGCCCTGCACTCGTTTGAACAGCACATCCTGTGGTTTGGTTCGAAGACTATCAATTTTGTTTTGAAAACCTCCTGCTTGATCTCCCTTTAGCTTAAGATCTTCATGAGTCTTGAGTTTCTCATCAATCATGTTGAGAATTTCCCTGATGTATGTGTCATCATAATCATCCTTACTTTCCCTCTTTGCTTCAACAAAATCCCGACAATCCCTGATAAGGTTGTCTGACATTTCTTCAACCCTCAGGATCTTCTGAGCATTCCGGAACTTGAATATAAAGTAACCCTTGTGGACAACAAAATTTTCAAGGCCTTGATTGTGCAGATCCTTCACTTTGTCTAAGCTTTGAGCCACTGAACTTCCTCTAGGTTGAAGATTTTTCCTCAAATGATGAAAGACTCTTGTCATGATATCTTGTGGTTGGAACCCTGTGTATGACAATGTCCTAACAGTCTCCTGCCACATCTTTTCAAATGCTTCATTCAGCATGGAGTCTGACATGTCTGACTTTTTCTCCCGACATTCTTTCAGCAAGTCCAGTTTTAGGCTGTTATATACATGGGCTTTTGTAATGCCTTTCCAGGATGTGGGTATATCTGCGGGCTTTGCATTGTATTCTTCAGCAAACTGCTCATTGAACTGTGCCATCACATATTTCCAGTATGCTGAGGCCTCTATGCTGGGGTCTGGATCAATTATCCAGTCTGGATAGATTGTCCTGTACTCTTTATATGGATGCCACTGATCATTGGTGTCATGGCACTTAAATCTTTTGCTGCTGTACATTAATGATGTGCAGATGTCTGTGTCTAGTTTTTCAGAATATTCACATCTGTAGCGACTGAGACCTTTTGGTCTGTGAATAGAGACAAAGTGTTTAGTGTGGGCTTCTCCTCCAGCCTCACATGGTGCCTGGCAGAATGGACACCGTTTCCCACAGCCATCCACTCGTTTGAACAGCACATCCTGTGGTTTGGATTGAAGAAGATCTATTTTGCTTTGAAAATCTCTTTCTTGGAAACTAGCTTTCAGTGATTTATACATGTCCTTCACAGAACAGTGAAGACATTCAGCAAACTTTTTTTCATTTGCATTGTTCAGTGTGCTGATTGTGTCCACTGCATATTTGGGAAAAACAAGCTTGTTTTCAAGTTTCTTGCAGAAGTTTTTGATGAATCCCTTGATATTACTTATCTTTGGGTCCTGCACTGTGTCTTCAATGGCTCGAGTAAGTTCACTGATGACTTCATTGAGAAGCCTTTCCTCAAATTTGATCATTCTGTTCTCTACTGTAAAATGCTCTTTAACTTTGCCAAAAATAAAGCCTTTAACAAATGTTTCATATGATTTAATGAAATGCAAATATGTTTCAAATTTAGATTCATCAAGAAGTTTTTTCAAGACTGATTTCTGAAATGTCATCCGTGTTCCAAAAACGTTTGTTTTCACAAATCAGCTTGTCTACCATATTTCGGCCCAAGACCTCAGACATGTTTTTTTCCAAGGCAGGTTTTAGGTATTTTCTCACAAATTCATCAGCTTTCTTCTGACATTGGTCTCGTTCATGGTAAAGGTCACTGAAGTCAGAGCGGTATGTTTCTTTAAAGGTCTCCAAGGCTGTGAGTGGGTTGTTTTCTTGGATGAATTGATTGTGAATATTTTGAAATTCTCTGCTTGCAAAGCCACATATATGTAATTTAAGAGAAAGTTCAAAATCTCCCTTTAGCTTAAGATCTTCATGAGTCTTGAGTTTCTCATCAATCATGTTGAGAATTTCCCTGATGTATGTGTCATCATAATCATCCTTACTTTCCCTCTTTGCTTCAACAAATTCCCAACAATCCCTGATAAGGTTGTCTGACATCTCTTGAACTATCTTGATCTGACTTTTATAAAACACTTTGAATGAAATGCTTTTGTCTTTGTAGGCAATAAATTTTTCTTGGCCATAAATGTTTAAATTATTCATTTTGTCTAAGCTTTGAGCCATTGAAATTCCTCTAGATGGAAGATTTTTCCTCAAATGATGAAAAATACTTGTCATGACATCTTGTGGTTGGAGCCCTGTGTATGACAATGTCTTAACAGTCTCCTGCCACATCTTTTCAAATGCTTCATTCAGCATGGAGTCTGACATGTCTGACTTTTTCTCCCGACATTCTTTCAGCAAGTCCAGCACTTTTTTCTCCATTGTGTCCATGTATGTCTTTATGATTCCTTCCACCCTCATCATTCCATTTCGACGTGAAACAGCTGCATCCAGTTTTCTAGTGATAGAATTTGAAAGCTCTGTCTTTAAAGACCTCGCAGAGTTTATAAAGTCTTGTCGATAACTTTCCACAAGTTCAACATGACCTTCTCCTTGTTCATAGTATGACTGGATCTTGTCAATTATTTCATCTTGTCCTTTTGAAAGTTCAGATTCTGCCTCTCGTAGTAAATGACAATGGACATCTTCAATGGTGCACTGCTCAGGGTTTTCAAATTTTCCATAGTTTAAGATATTCGTTTCAGCCTCTAATGCCCATGTGTGCATTTGCTTTCTTAGTGTCCACTCCCATCTGTTGTACTCTGTGCACAGTTTCATGTATGCATCAGCCACCATGCTATTTCTGAAGCTGAAGATGAATTTCTCAAATTTCACAGCAGTCCACAAGTCTTTCGTCCATTGAAGAAATTCATTGATGTCACTGGGCTTGTAACCTCTGAAGATCTCCATTATATGCTTTTTGAGAGCATACACAGACTCACTATAGCCAATACTCACTGGTGCCATTGGGGGGTTTCCATGCCACAATCCAGGGATGTAGTGGTCACCCGTCTCAGTGTCATAATTCATCAAATCTGTAAATTTCTTGACCTCCAGTTTGTTCTCCATTTTGGCTGCAGCTTGTGTCATTTCATCCAGTTGCTCCAAGAGAAATTTACGGTCTCTCATGTTTGAATTATGAGCTGAGACATCAGCAACATTCTGGTGTACAAACAAACACTTGTGTTTCTTACCTATTTCCTTCATCCTGAGGAAGGCATGAACAATGATCTGTAAAATGTCTTTCATCTCTGTGGAGTTTTCCATGGCAATATTAACAATTGTTACATCACTCAGTCCAACAACAAGAGTTGCCAACTCATTGTCATGTTCATAGCTGTTGTCCAGTTGTGCGAGCTCAGGGGATTTCAGTCCCTCAGTGTCAATTATCATTATATAATCACAATGGAGTTCTGCTTTACGTTCTTCTGTTACTTTAATGAGCTGCATAAAGGCTCCCCTGGTGCACCTTCCACTGCTCACTGCAAACTGAACTCCAAACATGGTGTTCAGCAGCGTTGACTTTCCTGAACTCTGGACGCCCAAAACGGTGACAACCATAATCTGGTTTTTGGGCTCCACCAGTGTGTTTAGTTCAGAAAACACACTAGTAATCCATTTTTCAGGGATATTTGAAGAATCTCCATCCAGAAGTTCAAGTGAAAATCCATCCAGCAGTAGTTCAGCACAGAGTCTTTTACAAAAATAATTGCTTTGTGTTGGTCTTATTAATAGAGATTTAATGTGTTCATTTTAATTTATACTGTTCCATGGTCTGTCTGAATATTCCATTCAGACTGACTGGAAGGTGTGCATTAAAACCACTGAATGCACAAGTAGTGCCAGTCAGTTTAATCACCATTCTATATTAATGTGCTGCCTTCACTGAAGTGTGTGCACGCACGCACGCACGCACGCACGCACGCACACACAGAGAGATCAGAGATTTCACTGTGCATAAAATAGCTTCACTACTGAATTGCTAACATTATATTTCTCTTCAACGAGGGGTAACAACTTTGAAGTAATTAAACTCACAACTTTATTATTTGTAGAGACACAGCACAGTCGCAGGTGTGTACAGGTTACTTCCAACCCTCCACACACACACACACACACACACACACACACACACACACACACACACATTAATTAAAATATATGCTAATCGATAAGATTATCAAAAGTAATCTTACTGCACTGCTTTATTTCTGTCTGATTTAAAGTGGGCAAAATGCTAGATCTATTATAACTGAAGAAAATAATCATCATTTTTAAACTTTCAGTCAACTATTGTGCTGCAAACATCAATAACAGCTTACATCAATAACAATAACTTATCAGTGCTGGAATATGACCATGATACAAACAGGATAATCCATGGCAAGGTATGCATTAAATGAGGACCAAGGGGATAGCCGTTTTCTGTTCCCTATTGTTTCTGTGTTTACTTCCTTGATCGTACTGATTTTCGGGGAAAACTGCACTCTCTTAGTCGTGTCATGTTAATTAATAAGGCTAGGCTTTATGTAATAAATATAAAAACGCCCTATTGTTTCTGTGTTTACTTCCTTGTTCAGTGCCCTGTGCTACCCTGTTTGTTGCCATAGTTACCCTCATTAGTTGTCATAGTGATTCATTAGCTCCACCCTCTACTTGTTAGCCTTGTTATCTTGTGTATATATACCCCTGTGCTTCCCTTGTTCAGTGTCAGTTGATGTTTCTCTGATGCTCTTGTTTTTGGTTCCCTCTCGAGCTTTCATGAGACATCGCGGAGGTTTCTCCGCTATGGGAACTCCTTCCCTTCCAACCTTTCCTGAAGTCCTATTGGCTCACGCCAGTCCAATTGACAGTTCAATCGCGAAGTATGCAAATCGCATGCAAATACAAACGAGCTCGAGAGGCAATATAAAATGCGATGCACGCAACAATTACATCAGAATCTTCTCCTTCACTTACTTGTTCGCTTCTACAACCTGAAGAATGGCTTCATTCTGCAAGATCTGCGCGGGACCTATCAAACCGCCAGATCAGCACAACAATTGCGTCGCCTGCCTGGGCTTAGCCCACGCCGAGGCGGCGTTGGAGGAGTCTGACTGCGGGCATTGCGCGGACCTTGCTTCGGACTCGCCACAACATGGCTCGTGGCTTGTTTGGGGTGAGGCCCACTTCCGCCAGCGTGCCGCTGGTGGGCCCTGAGGTGGGAGCGTCGACTCGCCGTGCCGCCATCCTCAGCGGTCACCCTGTTCCCCAGTCACCTTCCCCGAGGACTGTTCCATTCTATTCTCCTCCGAACATTTCAGACTTCGGGTCGTTCGGCCGGGATGAAGAGGATGAGGACTCAATGTCCATCTCAGCCAGTCACCTTCCCCGAGGACTGTTCAACCCTCCTCCGAACATTGCAGACTTCGTGTCGTTCGGCCGGGAGGAAGAGGATGAGGACTCAATGTCCATCTCAGCCTCAGAGAAAGAGAATTGGGCGGGATCGGAGTGCCCTGACAGCAAGGGGCCCCCAGACCTCCAGGAGGAGCTCGTGAGGGTCATGATGAAAACTGTCTAGGAACTCAAGCTTACCTGGAGCCCTCCGGAGGAGCCTGCCAAGAGTAATCTCGACGCCTAGTATTTTAGATTGTCTCGCCGGCAAGCTGATTCGAGGGCGCTTGTCCCCTTCTTCCCCGATGTCCACAAACAGCTTGTGAATAGGTGGTCTGCGCCCTAATCGGCACGTGTTCACTCTAACACACAGGCCATATTCTCGCACATGGATGGGCGGAGGCCCGCGGTTACGTGCGCACTCCCCCCGTCGAGGAATCCGTCGCCGTGCACCTATGCCCTGTAGCGGCCAAGACCCTGGGCTCGGACATCAGGCTCCCGTCTAAGTCATGCAGGACCACCGCCCACCTCGCTAACAAGGCATACGCAGTGGACGGTGAGGCGGCTTCAGCGCTGCATGCCATGGCGGTGCTCCAGGTGTTTCAGGCGAAGCTCCTGCAGATGGCGGAGGGCGGAGCCCTCACATCGGACGCCGTTAATGACCTGCGTGCGGCGACAGACTTCACTTTGATGGCCACGAAGCGCGCCGCTCATGTCACCTTTATGGTCGTTTTCAGAGGCACCTATGGTTGAACCTAGCTGATCTAAAGGACGCGTACGGTAAAGTTCTCCTTAATGCCCCGGTGACTCTCTCCGGCCTCTACTATTTCGTGGTACCCAAGAAAGATGGGGGACTCCGCCCGATCATAGATCTTAGGCCTATCAACAGAGCGCTTTGCAAGCGTCCGTTCAGGATGATAATGCTGAAACAGATCCAGGCGCAAATTCATCCCGGGGACTGGTTTGCATCCGTGGATGCACGCAAGTCAGCCATATAGACATGCTGCTTCGTCACTTGGAGTCCCTAGGGCTATGTGTCAACATGCAGAAGAGCATTCTCGCCCAGAGTCAGTTTATAACATATCTGAGGGTGTGTTTTAACTTTTTTTACCTGGCATTAGAGGAGATTGGTCTGTTTCTGTTGTCTGTGAAGCTTCGATCTGGTGAGATTCTTCCTGGAGAGATCTATCTGTCTGTGAAGAGTTGCTTGACTGTAGAGATTCGTCTACGTTTGGAGATTTATCAGTCTGTTGAGATTCATGGATGATGGTGTGAGTTTACAACATTGGTAACGGGCAGCTCAAATTAATTTTGAACAAGTTCCCTAAACATTTTGAGTCTGATCTGAACACTTTGAGCAGCCAAGTTCCCTAAACATTTTGAATCTGATCTGAACACTTTGAGCAGCAAATTTCAGCACAGATTATTTGATTGGAGATTGGAGCTTTGTTAAGTCTGTAGACAGTCTCAAAATATTTCCCATTTATTGGTGAAATCTGAATATGATTCTAACATTAAGCCATTGTTAAAGCCATTGTTCATTGTGTGCACACAAGCTCAAGATGTTTAAAATACTCCCATGTTTTTATGCCTTACTCTCCCACTCTGTCTGTTCAGTAGTTACACATCTGTCCAATGCACATCTGTCCAATCTGTGCAATATATATTCACATATTTTTAAATAAAATAATCAAAATCATTATAATGGGATGGCTGTACAAAAACTAAAACACACCAAAATTGTGTTTACATTTTAACAATGTAAATTTGAGTGACTTTTTACATAAGTGTCAAATTGTCAGCAAGGTTTTTACATGACATTTTGTGCACGATTATGTGTTATCATACATAGACAGATGAGCCAAAACATTATGACCACCTGCCTAATATGCTATTGGTCCTGCGTGCTGACAAAACAGCACCAAACCACAGAGGCATGGACTCTACAAGACCCCTGAAGGTGTTCTGTGATATCTGAACATTAGCAGCAGCAGGGCCGTGTAGAGACCTTTGGGGCAGGTGCTCAAAGTATAAAAGGGGCACATGGAACACGGCTTTTAATAGGGATGTGCTCCTTGATGATACGTGCATGTATCGAAACGGATGCATCTGTATTGATACAGCAGCAAATTGTGACACATTTTGAAAAAGAAACACAGAACAGAAAAGACCATTTTAAGTTTAAAAGTTAAATAATTTTTCTTTGCACCTCTTGAATACTCTGGAATTAGAAACTGAATTATATTATTGATATTATTATTATTTCTGAGTTTACAGGGTATGGTGGTTTTGCTGTTGTAAACACTACTTAAAAATATTTCTGTCTTACTTAAAATAGAATTCTATTCTAATCCTGTTCTGAATTTATTCATTTTTTGAATGATGATGATAAAAAAACAGGATTGATAAGTATAACTCGGAGGATGAGAAAATCAGTATAAGCCTGTTTTACCAGTGTTGTGATAATTATTTTTAAGGCACTATGTTTTTAAATAAATACTGTAATACTAATAGTTTAAAGTATGAATAGATTTTAGTCAGATAACATAAAAAAGACAAGACTCCTTGACGCCCTTTAAACTTTTCCCAATCAAACAGCAAGAAAGAAAGAGAACAGGCACCTTTGTTTATAATGCTGTGTGTAGAACTAGCCTACGTTAGCTGCATTTTTAATATTTAATACATATTTAATTTGAATAAAATGTTAATTTGTCCCCCGCACTTTATTCGGGCAGGTGCGTTCAGAGGTTTCTAGATTTAAATCTAGATTTAAATTCAAAGAGACAGTATCGATAGTCTTTGCATGACCTGACATTTTATTCGTATCTGATTAATCATTTCTCTTTCCGGTACATACTGCATAGACTTATGGCTATGGGGCTGTCACGTGATGAACGAACGACTCGGAGTCGGACCCAAAGACTCGGGAGATGAACTAGATGAATGAAGCAGATGAATAGCTTTCATTGAACCTTAACGGGGATGTGACGTGACAAAAGAATGAACGACCCGAAGACTCGGGAGGAGGTGAACTAACAGACTGCACAGCCAGCTATGAATTAATAATTTCTGTTTCTTATAATTTGGTCTTGGTTGCATTATAGTTTATTTAATGTGATTAATGTTTGTGTAAATAGATGTGTTGGGGAATGTGGATATTAACATATAACATTTTTCTGCTGAAATGAACGAAATGACTTGAAAAAGGATTAGTTCATTTTGCTGAACGAGATTCAAAGATCCGAGTCGGTAAAATGATCCGAACTTTCCATCACTACATGAAGAAATCATCACACGCTCCAAAGCCGTGTCCGATTCATGAACGGACTGATTCTTTTCAGTGAACCTTTACCATTTCTCAATGGCTGCATCCGAAAACTTAGGCAGCTGACCTCGCTTTGCAGGCAGCGTTTGCGCACGAAGGCACCTCACGAAACTAATTTCGGACAGACTTCTGAGGCAGCGTAACAGTTTAATGATCTACAGCAAAACAGAGAGTGCTTTGGTGATAACTACGTGAATATTTAATTACTGCAATAGTAATTTCTCGCTAGAAATTACATCAAAAGTGGAAAACCTTGATCAAATATGTACATTTACACACAAACTGACCACCGACTGCAACTTTCAGACGCCATCTTTATTTTTTTAGCTTAACAGTCACAGAATGGAACGCACAGGATTGTGGGATATTAAAGGCAGTGAAGGATACATCTATGCTGCCTTCAAAAATTGGCCAGATGAAGGAGGCCATGGCAGAGCGGACATTTCAGGAGGCCATGGCGGAGCAGACAGCCCAGGAGGCCATGGCGGAGCAGACAGACTAGGAAGCCATGGCAGAGCAAACCGTTCAGGAGACCTCACCTCAGCACTCGGCCCGACCTCTTCGGACGGATCCCTATAACATCCCCAAAAAATATCCTTGGGGAGAATATTGGCTTCTGAGGCCCTCCGTGGGCAGGACGTGGGAACAGCGGCCCTCACTGGGCTAGACGTGGGGACTGGAGCCTTCCTTGGGCTGGACGTGAGAACCGGAGCCCTTTTAGGGCTGAACATGGGAACTGGAGCCCTTTCTGGAGCGGACTCAGGGGCTGGAACCGACAAGGGGAGCGGACTCAGGGGCTCGAGCCAACAGTCGCTTCCTCCTTAGATTCCTCCCTTGACTTGGGGTTAAGGATCGTGCTGCTGTCAGCTGAGGGCTGTGCACATATTACCTAAACCACATATTAATATGTTTTATATTTTTAAAATGAAAACGAAAAGGGTTTTGTTTTATATTTTGACGAAAACGAAAAGGCAGTGGTGTTTGATATAATTTCGTTTTATTGTAATGCGTGTAGGCCTACGCGTTGCATGAACCACATTTTTGTGGCTATTAATATTTTAAATGAAACAGAAACGAGGCAATGCTGTTTGATATATTTCGTTTCACGGTAATGTATGTACGTTCCCCGAGCTACATTTTTGCGGCTATTAATATGTTTAAAAGAAAATGAAAAGAGGCAGTGGTGTTTGATATCATATTTCGTCTCATTGTAAATATACATATAGTGAGGAAGGATAACCGGAGTAGTCAAGGCGAGCTGACTGACGTTATCAATTACGCTGCTGTTCCATTTGCAGAATTACCAGACTTGCGTTCTCCCGTCCTCGGGAGTTCACACTTTCGAGTCGAACTAAGCGAAGTCCAAACTATTGAGGACGCAAGTCCGAACTTTGCATATTTGGTATTGAGAAACGGCCCTGTTAAATCGGTACGCAAATCGCACCAAACGATTAATTCGCGAATTGGACTGATCCAATTGCAACTGTTCTCGAGTCATCAACTCACTGATTCAAATTGTCTGTTTAGGGGTGCGTTTCCCGACATTAACAGCAAGTCAAAACTGAACTGGAGTGCGTTTCCCGTACAATGACGTAACTCGTTGATTAACCACCATAGTACGATGCATTGTTGTTGAAACGAACTAGCTAGTTACGACTGTTTCCCGAACACGGTCGCATCTCCGTCGTTTGAACCACATTAGTTCAACAACATAGGGCCATTGTTAATGACGTCACACACATGTGGTGGAGGAATAACTTCTGCCGATTAGACGTCTCTAAGATGCTGCTGTATTGAACATGGCACCCGATGACTAATTTACTATTTTTTGTTCCCTGTCATTTTGCTTGATTTGATGTTTGATTAATCGCGGGTTACCTCTTACGTCATACTCCGGGGTTCCCTAAGGTATTTGTGCACATGCACACTCTTCAAAAAACGGCACTTTTAGAGGATGCGCAAAAATACATAGATTAAGGCTACGTTTACACGACAATGATGTAATCAAAAACGAAACAGTTTTTCCCTTGCATTTTAAAAAAGTGTCACGTATACACGACAACGTTTTCAAAACGATTTGTGTTTACACATATCCGCAAAAACGGCCAAAAACGCTGTATTACGTATGCCAGGCCAGTAGTTGGCGCTGTCACCTTGTTAGTAAACAGTACCTGTAGGGAAGTGACGATTATATGATGTATATGATGCGTCTCCGCTGTTGGTTGTAATATTGGTGAAGTAAATCCACACTTTGCTGAAGAAGCATTAGCAAACTCTTGAGCAGCAGCAACAGTACCATGTACTCCGCCTTTGTTGTGTATTGAGCAGCAACAACAGTACCATATACTCCGCCATTGTTGTGTATGTTTGTTCGCGCTTGCCTTTAAAATCGACACGTACTGCGCATGTCTACATACCTAACATGTACTGCGCACGCACATGACATCACCGTTTTCAAAGATTCCCGTTTTGGGTGTTTACACGGAAACGACAATGGTGCCGCTTTCAAAAACTTGCACTTTGAAACCCGTTTTCAAAAATATGCGTTTTCAGTCCACAAAATGCCGTTGTCGTGTAAACGAACAGGTAAAACGCATAAAAAGTTTCCCGTTTTTTGATGAAAACGTTGTTGTGTAAACGGCCCCTAAAATGCATTTATACTTAGATAGAATGGAATGTATAGATTGTACTGCATGTTAGCTTGCTTATTGTGCCCAAGAGCATATTTATTTAAGCCCATATCCCTTGCTAACAAGAAATTATGCTTCTAACCACAGG
>NW_015624562.1:0-1327 GCF_001515625.1 Sinocyclocheilus rhinocerous | reverse complement strand
GACCTTCTTCCTCTAGCTGAATGCACTCATCAACAAAGGGCTGCAAAAAATAATTCATTTTGGGTTTAGAAGCACCAAACCACAAACCAGCCAGCAGCACATGCTTGCTTCTCATATCCGGGGGAAGTTCATTGATTATGATTTGGATTGGCCAAATGTGAAAGGGAGATGATTTAAAGATGGGTATACCATCAGCACTCCAAGTAAGTGAAAGGTTCAACTGCTCTGGATCATTCAGGGGATCTACAGATTTATACATGGCACAAATATATCTTGGACACTGTCTGGATGGCTTTTGCCCCTGGTCCATTTGTAATCTAACGATGCTGCAAATGTTGAATCTAACATCTTTTCTTCCAGCTGTTTTCTAATTGATACTTTCATAAAAATGTTACCTGATTTAACAAGTGAGTTCATATCCCCAGGTTCAGAGCCACATGAGGCACAACAATCTGGGATCTCATTACCGAAGTAATGATGACATTTAGGGCAGATGTACATCATTTCAAAAGAGTTGCAATCAAATGTTTTGAAGAATTTATATAGACTACTAGGTACTCCATTGTTTCCTTCTGGACAATGTAGATTAATCAGGTCCAGTAAGTCACTAAGGGAAGATTTTGTTGTGTTGTGCCTCAGAGCATAACATAAAATTGACAATAGGGATTCTTCATTACTAATCTTAGCGCTGGGGTAGATCTTCTTTTTCGCTGATGTTGGGTTCTCTCCACTGCAATCTTGTGCATCATCACCGGCTGCAGCATCCATCTGTAAGAATTGTGGAAAATAAAACAGAACCTGTTCAAATGATCTTGTAAACATGTATATTTTAATCTTACACTCATTCGGGCATAACAAATCATACTTGCATCAAAACAATACTTTGGATACTAAACTATATTAAATCAAAACAATACTATTTTTAAAATTCACAGTTTCAATAACAAACCCAGTTACTATAAATCTTACCAAAAACAACTAAACTATATTATAGTAAATCAAAGCAATACTATTTTTTAAAATGATAATAATTCAATAACAAACCCAGTTACTATAAATCTTACCAAAAACAAATTTGGCACATTTTCTACATTGTCGCACATTTCACTTTCACTTGTATTGTCCTAGAAATGCAAAAGAGGAAAAAATTGGAAGATGACATGACATGAAAGAAAAACATTTTATCACTCCAAATTAATAACATGTACTGCAAATGATATTGTGTGCAATCTATCAGATTCTCCATCCTAGACACACACACACACACACACGTAAATCTTTGACCTGTGAAGATGAAAAAACTCCCATTGTACCTTAATTATTATAT
>NW_015624561.1:141066-143924 GCF_001515625.1 Sinocyclocheilus rhinocerous | reverse complement strand
CCATGTCTTATTAAGGGGAGCCGAGCTCCCCCTAGCTCCCCTGTAATTTGCACCCTGGATTTGACTGAATCCACCCTGATTGCTTTTGCTGAGGTGATTCTGGGATTGTTGTGGGGACCACAGCATCTCTAGGACTTCACTTTGATCCAGTTTTTCCCTCTTTTCTCCCCCCTTTTTGACGTTGTTGTACTTAAATGGTTCATTTAATTCTAGCTATATAAAGGGATTGTTGTCCTCATCCCTTTTCATTAAGTTTCTGACCAGTTGGGTTCTCTGTTACAGTGACACTTAATTTTGTTACTTGTTCTTAGGTCTCGTTCTCTTGTTGATCTTTATTTATTTTTTTTTTTCTTGTTTTTTTCTTTCTTATGTCCTTTTCTATTATTTCTTTAAATTGTAGAGGGCTACGTAACATTCTTAAGCGTAAGGCAGTTTTTTTGTATCTTAAACGTTTTAACACAGACTTTTGCTTTCTACAAGAATCTCATTCAACTGTACAAGATGTCAAATTATGGAGGTCACAATGGGGGTTAGAAATGTGGATGTCTCATGGAAATGAACATTCTGCCGGAGTTTGTATCTTAAAAAATCATTTTAGTGGAAAGATTTTGTTTACTGATTGTGATGTTAATGGTCACTACATTTTACTTGCTTTACAGTTTGCAAGTTTGACATATGTTATTGCCAATATTTATGGTTATAATTCACCAAAAGATAAGTTTTTTTTTTTAATAAATTAGGAACACGTTTACATTTTATGTTATCTAAATTTCCAAACTCTTCCTTAATTTTTGGTGGTGATTTTAATGTTGTTTTAAATAATACCCTAGATAGATTCCCCCTCAACCTACTAATGCTAATTCTGACTATTTGTTAGTCTTTATGCAAAAATTTTCTGTTGTTGATGTGTGGCGAGAAACACATCCCTTGCAAAAAGTGTTCACTTGGAACAATAATTCGTTTTCTAATCAATCCCGACTTGATTTTTGGTTAACTTCAGCAGAATTATCAAATATTAAGACCAATATATTTCCCTCTCTGTTTTCTGACCATAAGGCCATTTTTATCTGTGTTCCTCTTGTGTCTTCTACTTTCTTGAGTAAAAGGCCCTCATATTGGAAACTTAATACTTCAATTCTTCATAATAATGAAGTTCAAACTAAAATTGACAACTTAATTTCCTTTTATTGGGATAAAGCTAATAAAGAGAATATATTTAGCAGTAATTGGGAACTTCTTAAATTTGAAATTGGGAAGTATTGTCGGAAATATTGTAGTTTGTTAGCAAAAACTAGAAAAAATAATGAAGACCAAATTATGGCTAGAATTACTGCTTTATCACATAAAAAAATGGAAGATCTTACAGATTCAGAGAGAATTGAGCTCATAGATCAGAAACATCACTTAGAGAATATATATAAACAGAAGGCTGAAGGTGCCTTCATCAGATCTCGTCGGAATTGGTTAGAGGAGGGTGAGCAGAACTCTGCCTTTTTCTTTAGGCTGGAAAGGCAGCGAATTAAAAATTCTGTTCAGCAACTGTGTATTGATGGGAATGTAACTGATAACTTTAAGGTAATTGCAGATTTTTGTGCCAGATTTTATAATGATTTATATTCCTCTAAATTCTGCCATGAATCGGCCACAACATTTTTTGATTCTTTATCTCACATAAAAAAAATCAGTGATGAAGATTGTAGTCTATGTGATGCACCTATTAGTCTTTCAGAAATTGTTGTCTCTATCAATAATCTTAAAAGTAATAAATCCCCTGGTACCGATGGGCTATCTGCAGAGATTTATAAAGCTTTTAATAAAAAATTGGCTCCTTTTCTACATAAAATGTTTTTAGAGAGTATTGAAAAAACAACACTTCCTCCCTCTTTATGTCAGGGACTAATAACTTTAATACCCAAGTCCAATAGAGATCCCCTTTTAATTGATAATTGGCGTCCGATTTCTTTACTGAATACTGATTATAAAATGATTGCATTAGTTTTGACAAAGAGGTTAAAATCTATTCTTAATAATATAATAGATGAGTGCCAATCAGGTTTTATACCCCAGAGACATATATCCAATAACATACGCCTGATTTTAGATTTGTTGGATTATTCAGATCTTATTTCCACTGACAGTTTTATTTTCTTTCTTGACTACTACAAAGCATTTGATTGTTTAGAACATGATTTTATGTTACAGGCCCTGCACAGACTTGGTTTTGGTAGTCTTTTTTGCAAATGCATTAAAATGCTTTATCATAATGGGTGTATGTTTTGTACGTACTGTAATCCTTGTTGTTTACTGCAATAAAAAAAAAATAAAAAAAACAAACAATCCGACACAGCCGCCTCACCGTCGCGAGAGTTTTTTGGCACACGTCAGCATGACATCAGAGCAAGGCGGACGTAAGTCGGACACATTTCTAACCGGCATGCATCTCGCGGTGATCACCGGTGATCGGTTCTACGCAGATTTTGCTCATCTCAAACAAGCCTAATAATATAATAATTAGATATTACATATAATTTGGTAGAAAAACAGTGTTTTTACGTTTTATTGGTGCAAAGATGAGTAGTGGTGATATTTATTTTGTACAACATTTGCAACTGCTTTTTATCACTTAATTAGAAGCACCACAAATTAAAATTGTCATGTTATAGGGACTACTGAACAGACATTTAGAAGTTGATTTCAAAATGCAAAGTATTTAAAATTAAAATAAAGCTATGTAAACAATTGCATTTTTACAACACTACAAGTGTGTCCCATCAGGTAATGAAAAGTTCGACACACACTTGTGGTCTTCATCCTCACTTGAACACTTGGGCCAAATACAGGAAATACGTCATACAAGT
>NW_015624561.1:131524-140824 GCF_001515625.1 Sinocyclocheilus rhinocerous | reverse complement strand
CACTTTTCTAACCGGCATGCATCTCGCGGTGATCACCGGTGATCGGTTCTGCGCAGATTTTGCTCATCTCAAATAAGCCTAGAGTCACGATTTATTTCCAGAACATGATGCATGATGGGATACACTAAGCCTCGAATAGCGCTCCGGAGCGGTATTCGAGCTAGTGTGGATTTAGTGTGCTTTAAGGGCACTGCACTCCGGCGTTTTTAAGACCTGGGACAGTTTTGCGCACTTACTTCCTGTCGCGCGCACGCGTTCTCAAGTGGTCAAGACTGCAAGTGTGGGTATTTGGACAAGGCAAATGTTGAGCGTGTAGCTTCCATGTGAGACCCATTTAAATTCTGGAATTTGTAACTGTCCCTGCTAAAATGTGTAGGCTACAGTAAAAGAAAACAAATACATTTTGATAAATGCATAAACAGGCTAACATTGGCATTTTCTTTTTAAAAGAAGTTATATTGATCAGAACCATAAAATCTATATTCTTTGTTAAAAAGTGACTATTAACCAAAAAATTAAAGGTATAAGGATGTATTTTAAGTGTGAAATAATTTTGCCCACATAGATCCCATAAAGGGTCCCATATGTTCAAATGGGGACCCACATTGTGAAACACACATGGGACCCACAAAAATTGCCCATTTTCAGCCTATGCCCACATAGATCCCATAAAGGTCCCATATGTTCAAACCTATATGGGACCCACATTGTGAAACACACATGGGACCCACATAAATTGCCCATTTTCAGCCTATGCCCACATAATGATTTTTGTTACGTTAGGTTTTATGCACTTTGGTAAAATCTCCCGTTATAATCATTGAAGCTGCATTGTTGTTTATGATGAGTGCAGAATTCAGGGCGCGAAATTCAAAACTCCGGCGCGATGACTAATCTAAACGCTGATTGGCCACTACATTCATAAGATCAACATGAAAGTGTGTGATTGGTTTTAAGGCTTAGCAACATAAGCAGATTTATGTAATGCCACAATCGACATTTATCATTCATTTTTAACTTTAATCAGCCATAATAAATTTGGTGGTACAAAGCCTGAAAGCCAATATTTCAGAACTTAACAAGAAAGCAAATTCAGAATTATGTCATTCAAAATTAGTGCCAAATCGGCTGGTGAGGAAATTCATTTTTCCCTCAGGTGAAAATGGCGGCTAGACAGCCACAAAATACAACAGGAAAGCATAAAATAACCTGCAATTTACCTGCATATTTTCGCTCCGCATCCACGTCCTTGATTTGCTAAAACGATTGAGATGAGTGACTCCCGTCTCCCGCTTCGCCGGCGCCGCCGCTCCACTGCGCTTGGAACAAACAGTATCCTTGCGCCGGGGCGGGAATTCCTCTAATTTGAACATTTTAAATCTTTTATATTTTAAATATCCGTTTATTTTCATCAAAGATCTATGATATTATGATATGAAATTATGTGGATAAATTTGAAACGAAACGCTGAATGCATCAGGACTACTTTGTCAAGCGGAAGGTGTTGTCAGAGACGAGATAATGTTGAGCGTGTAGTTATATTGATCAGAACCATAAAATCTATATTCTTTGTTAAAAAGTGACTATTAACCAAAAAATTAAAGGTATAAGGATGTATTTTAAGTGTGAAATAATTTTGCCCACATAGATCCCATAAAGGGTCCCATATGTTCAAATGGGGACCCACATTGTGAAACACACATGGGACCCACATAAATTGCCCATTTTCAGCCCATGCCCACATAGATCCCATAAAGGTCCCATATGTTCAAACCTATATGGGACCCACATTGTGAAACACACATGGGACCCACATAAATTGCCCATTTTCAGCCTATGCCCACATAGATCCCATAAAGGTCCCGTATGTTCAAACCTATATGGGACCCACATTGTGAAACACACATGGGACCCACATAAATTGCCCATTTTCAGCCTATGCCCACATAGATCCCATAGGGTCCCATATGTTCAAACCTATATGGGACCCACATTGTGAAACACACATGGGGCCCACATAAATTGCCCATTTTCAGCCCATGCCCACACGGAACCCATGCTGCCCAAGTATAACCCATATGGGGCCCACATATCAATGTTGGCTGGGATAGCCACATTGGGAGATAGGCTACAAGTGTCAATCAAATGAGCACATGATCGAATGACAGCATTATCAAGATGAATTTGTTCTGACACAGTTTAACTCTGAGTTCTTGTCATGTTTTATTACCATTTTCTAAACTATAGTGAATAAACTGTGATAATGTGAGAAATGTTGAAGGTGTCTGAATAAATTTTGGTTTGACTGTATCTATTTGATAAATGAAGTTAACCAACTAACATTATACATACCCTTTTGGTTTCTGTACCCAATATTTAAAAAATTTACAAATGCAATAAAAATATCGGTATCGGTACTCGGTATCGGCAAGTACCAAAAATAAAAGTATCTGTATCGGGCGAGTACTGGAAAAAGTGGTATCGGTGCATCCCTAGTAAAAATACACACTGAGAAAAAAAGGCCTATGCGGCAAAAAGGCCTATGTGCGCAAAATTTCGGACCGCTTGGTCTAAATCCAAACTGTCAACAGTCTTTACAAATCTTTTTTCAATGGATAAATGATAGTCCTAGACATATAAAATCATAACACTATTGAATGTGTTCATTTTGTTGTTTTAGGTTAGAAGACAATGGGAAGAATTGCCATCGGACTAACCACAGCTGACAGAGAGACACACACACACACCCACACACGGAAAGGGCACCGCAACTTTACAATTGAGAGACACACACAGACACGGAAAGAGCACCGCAACTTTACAATTGTTCAATTAAAATAAACGTATTTTGCTCCATACAACATGTCTGTTGTCTTTGATTAGCCTTAAAAGTAAAATAAAATGACATTCAGAGGACTTAAAGCAAAAGTCCCCTAAACGTCCCGAATGGCCGCTGCACGTCCCGTGAACCAGGGGCGTGTCGTGGTGGCCAGGGGTGGCACCGGTCCCCCCTGAAATTTGGCTGGCCACCCCAGGTGCCCCCCCTACCAGATGTCTTGCGATAGGCTTGTTTTTAGTAAATTTCTAACTGCATCTGGCAGTGGCGGATCCTGGCATGTGCAGGCAGCTGCCTAGGGCCGCTTTCTTCTCTTCTTTATACTTAATTTTAGGCGGTTTCTATAGTGTGATCTTAATGACAATGTCGAGAGCGCATAATGTTACGCGATCCATGTGCGCGAGGACGAATCTCTCCACTCCCAAGCGGATTTCCTTCACTCACACAAAACTGGACGTGTGCTTTTAAATATTGTTCTCTTATGAATTGCCTCTGCTCTGTCACTGTCTCTGTCACTCTTTGTTTAGTGAGTGTACACGGTGTATTATAACATACATCGTTCCGCAAAAACAACCACCTCCCACCCTCTTTTGAGCCAGTGTCCCCGACTGGCCACCCCATTTAAAATGCTCTAGACACGCACCTGCTGTGAACCTCCCCTTGAAGGTTCACGAACGTCCGCTCGACGTCAAGGGGACCCTACACGCTGACGTCCGGGGGGACGTTCGCAGAGGCCATTTAGGGGACGTCCTGGGGACCTTTTTTTGTTAGCTGACGTCAGACCCACCTCTCCCGCATTGGCGGCCGCACTTAACACGCATTGCTCACGGGCGCGAATTGGAATCACAAACTTGGCTGCATTCGAATCTTCAAGGCATTTTGAAGACACAACATTGTAAAGAAAGTAACTTTAACGAATGTTACAGTATCCACTGTAATTGTCCGCTAGTAAAACACACATTTCTCTGTGGAATTCTACAAGATAATTTGTTTTTTTCCCCCTAAGAGCACTGCTGGTTTTGGGTCGAAAACCAGAGATGTGGGCTGTCAGTGTGAGCCAATGAAAAAGGCAAAGATGACAGTGGCCACTCAGCTGTCAGAGTTGACATTAAAACAGACGAAGTCAGGGTGTGTCACATTGTGCTTCATAATTATGATCAGTATTAGTCATTTTTGTCTTATCAGTTTGTAGTAACTGTATACAATGCCTCACATGCAGCTACCCAAGTCAAGACGTCCACCAAAGTGGTTGGAATCAACAGTGTCATGCCAGCAGGCTTTGGAGGGCTCACTTCAACCCCTATCAAAACTATGCCCCCGCCTTTGAAAAGGAGACGCATGGAAGCATTTCTAGATGACACAAGGGAAAAATTGGAAGATATGCTAGAATCTACTGATGACTATTCATATCGCAACACCATCTCTACTTCTAGTGTCTCAAACAATAGTGGAGTAAGTGTTGCCAAATGTCATATATTTATATGTATTATCTGGTTCCGGTGCAAAAGCCTCTAATAACCACCTCGGTCAAAATCGACATAATATTGAGTGA
The DNA here is from genome assembly GCF_001515625.1 of Sinocyclocheilus rhinocerous. Lineage (NCBI taxonomy): Eukaryota > Metazoa > Chordata > Actinopteri > Cypriniformes > Cyprinidae > Sinocyclocheilus > Sinocyclocheilus rhinocerous. The sequence goes on along the minus strand of NW_015624561.1, from coordinate 136,436 downwards.
ATGCTCTCTGCACATAGTATACCAGCACTTAGGTAGAAACCTATATGGAGGAGCCTGACAAAAAAATCAGATTTTAAAGAAAAGCGTCAGACGGACTTAGAGGCTTATATATATATATATATTTACACGTATGTATACATGTATGTGTTTATATGTGTATATGTATGTATGTATTTGTGGGTGGGTGGAAATATGAATGTAATCTATTCTAATGTTGTTGTTTTTCTTCTTGATAGCCCTGTGACTCCAGTTCAAGATGTCATGAAGTACATTGTCTATGAAGACTGCCTGTTAAGCCTGTTTCATGACTGCCCTACCTGTGGTCGGACTTGTGAGGTGCAGAAGTATGTTCAGGGAACCTTTCTTTCAATCTTTCAAAAATGTTCCTTCTGTGAGTACAGCCGTAAGTGGAACAGTCAGCCTATCATTGGTAGCACCCCAGCAGGCAACCTGTATCTGTCTGCTGCTGTGAACTTCACCGGCTCACCGTTCATACAGTTCAACAAGGTAAAAAGAAATCTACAATAAAAAACATACATGATGTGATGTGTTTAGTGTCCTGTCAAATACTATGTACTGTAGTCATCAATGCTATGCTCTGTTTTATTAGGTTTTGTCAGCACTGAAAGTTCACACCATAGCTGAGAAAACATACTTTGACCATGTCAGAGTATACATGGATCCGTGTGTTTTCACTACATGGAAGCGATCACAAGAAGAACTCATCCAGACCCTTAGGCAGAGTGAGAGTGTCACACTGGGAGGTGATATGAGAGCCCAGGGCACTGCGCTAAATATGGTTCTTAATCTGTAATGGACCTCCACAGTGGAAAAATCGTGGATATCCAGCTAGTGCAGGTGAGGTTATAGAGTAAAAAAAAATTCAGACAAAAATCAAAGGTTAAACACAAAAAAGTATAATATGGCCTTTTTAACACAGAGCAATGAAGTTGGCAGCAGTGTCAAAATGGAGAAAGAGGGCCTGATAAGGAGTCTATCTTTTCTGGAGGCATCTGGAGTGACAGTGAATGCTATAATCACTGACAGGCACCGACAAGTACAGAAGTATTTGAGAGAGCAGAAGCCAGAAGTCAGGCATTTCTATGATGTGTGGCATGTTGCAAAAGGTATCTAAAAACAGACTGAGTATGTGGAAAATAATGTGTTTTTTTTACTTTAAACCGCATAAACACATTTCATTACACCAAATACACAAAATAATGTTCTTTTTAGCAGCATCATATGACCCATTTAAGTCATTTCACTTTTCTTTTTAAATTAAAGGGTTAGTTCACAGGGCTCGACATTAACGCTTGTCAACAAGTGAATGTTTTGGACGTGCAAGTGAAAGAGAAATTTACTCGCTCAATTGGACAAGTAACTTGAAAATGTCAATACCAAAAGTAATACTAACGGCCTTTATTTGTGATATAGCCTTTGTTATAGGGTTGTGCGATATATATCGTTTGCCATAATATCGTAATTGTTGTTTTAATGATGTGCGATTCAGGTGTTTCTAAGAAGTTGAAGGCTCTTTCCAAGGAACGGGACTGTGGGAAAGTGAAGAAGTGGCAGCAGTGTGTCATCAACCATCTGTACTGGTGTTCCACCTCATCATCTTCTGGTGAAGAAGCGGTCGCTAAATGGATATCAGTTGTCAATCATGTGCAGAATATCCATACCGACAACAACTCCATCTTCCCAGTGTGTCAGCACTCAGCTCCATCTGAGGGGCACTCCAAAAAGTGGTTGAAGCCAGGTATGTGCAAAATTCAATTACTTTATATTATTATTATTACACGTACCGTTACACCCCTAATAAATATGTATATATAGTGTCGCCTTGGAATTATAAGGTTCTATCTGACTTTTTTGTCAAAATGGAGTTATTTACGTATTCTTATTCTGTGACAACTTATTTACATTATGTGATGTTTCTTTTGTAAGCTGTGAACATTTTGAGCCTTTTTTTTAGAAAACAAAAAGGGTTCTATCTACAGAAGTCTATGGAATGCAAAAACTTTGAAGCTCAATATCTCAAAAATGATCAGAATGCAGATAGAACCTTATAATTAATAATAATTCCAAGTATATTCCAAGTACAATTCGGAGCTGGGCCAGAAAATAATTGCTATGTGGGTGTGATTTTTGAATTTGAAAGGACAAATATCCTTTATCAAAATAGTTGGTTATGTCTTAAGTCCCGGATATTTATAACCCATAATGAAGTAGTTTTTTATGCTAAATTTGCTCAATATTTTGGATTAAGTTTATTTTTTATTTTATTTTATTTTTTTTAATTAGACAACATCTTATCATTGTCACGTGTTTTCATTGATCTTAATCTCCATATTTGTATGCTGCAAAGCTGTGTGATATTCAATGAAATATTTGACTAATAATTCACGCGTTTTCCCTCTAATCCTCACTCACGAAGACTGTTGATGCTGATCAAATACCATGCAAGTCTATAATTTTAATTCCTTTTCATTTTTTGTGCAGAGCGGCTTTTTTTTTTATAGGAAAACAAATAAGTGCACCTTGTGCACACCCCGTATTATTTTCACTCCTCTCGCCGCTTCACACTCCAGTCCAGCGGGTGGCGCTAAAATACATAAGTTTGTTTGCCAAACACCATTAAACCTCAGAGGAAGAAGATTAGTTTCACCGCGCTCGCTGTTGTTTTGTTGTGATGTTGGCTTAATACAAACTGTTAGAAATGTAGTTTCTGAAAGTAGAAAAATAAAGTTTTTGAATCTGGTCAATAAATACCTGTAATATTCTCATAGTCGTGACTAAGTTTTGAAGCAAGCAGGAATATCTGGAGGAGTATCATCTGAACTGAGGTCTGCTGCGGTGAAGATGGTGTTTGTTAAAGAGGAGAGAGTCGAGGACACGAGTGAACCAGAACCCTGGAGAATAAAACACGAGGAACCAGAAACCTGGAGAATAAAACACGAGGATCCAGAACCCTGGAGAATAAAACACGAGGAACAAGGAGGTTGGTGTTTATTCTTCATTCACCTTTAATGATTGTTTGTGGTACATTAGGCTTACAAAGCTTTAACTCTATTTTTGATTTAACCATGTTTATGTGTGGTTAGTAAAAAACTAAAATTTTTAAGTTACTAAAATAAGGTCATAAAACACATACAGAACGTTTGTTCACAAGACTTTTGAGAACTGGATGTGGTAGACTAGAGTTTTTGCTAGGGCTGCTAGATTATTTTGGTCAATATTGTAATCACGATTATTTAACACAATTATGAGTACGTTATATGAGTGATTTATTTAAAGATAGTGATATTTATGAAATATGTATTTTCTGTATATAATAAGGTTCCGTTGCCATGACATCTACATTTTAGAGACCAGCGAAATTTCACAATTCCCAATACAGCAGAGTACTAGGGTAACTAATATTGGTAAAAAAAAAAAAGTTGTTGAAAATAATTAAACTGTCAGTAATAAAAATAAAAAAAGCAAAGGACAAATAGGCTTACAATAGAATAAAAAGATACAAATGAAAATGTACTTCAAGGTTTTTTTTATGCAAGTCTAAAGTATTCAGTTAACAGCCTACTACAGAAATGAATAATCAAATGTAAAATAAAACAGCGTAGTCTTCACTGTAAAAATTAAACATTCTTTGTTTCTTATTAAAGCTACAAAAGTCCTTTAGTCAAGAGCAGTTAGTGATTTTGAATTTGTCTTTTGTTGTTTCATTAATATTAAGCACACAGTCAGCAGCAGGAATATAGCCCGCTGTCACTTTAAGAGCCACACGGAACCAATTTACTGTTACACATGTATTTTCATTCTCAACTCTTTACGTTCATTTATTACATAACGGACGAGGGTTTACATGGATAATCACTAAGCCAGGGCTCCAGACTGCGACTAAAATGGTCGCATTTGTAATGCTGTGTTCTGTTAATGCGTTACTTTTTAATAAACAAAGTATCAGCTTTAAAATTATGCCAAATTCATAATGAAATTCAAACAATAAATACGGTTTTGGCACTCTTTAATGCGGCATGCGCGATCGTTTTAGCGCCTCCGTTCAAGCGGCAAGTGAACCCATTATATCTTTCTCTTTACTACTATAGTGCATAATGAACATGAATTAACATCAAAACGTAGCCTATTTGATAAGAAAGCCTACAGTACAACTTACTGAAATGTCTCATGTAAAAGCTCATTCAGTGTTTCAAACTGTGGAAAATGTGTAAAGCTTGTAAACATTGCAACGTAATATACATTTACCTCACAATAACCATTCGGTGTCCATAAGCTCATCAGTCAGCTAGAAAAATAACTATAAAGAGGAGCATCTTGCTATATTTATGCGCTATTGGATGTTAATATTTGATTTGAAGTGGATCAAAACCTTTCATCAAAGTTGTCCTAAAACCTAAAACCAAAATGGGCTGTTGTCTTAGGACAACTTTGATTAACTTTTTTGATCCACTTCAAATGTTGACTACTGTACATATTTCAAGTTAAAAAAGACATTTAGTTCCCACTTTAAAGGGGTGCTATTATGCTTTTTCACTTTTTCAACTTTAGTTAGTCTGTAATGTTGCTGTTTGAGCATAAAAAAGATCTGCAAAGTTACAAAGCTCGATTTCAAATGGAGATATTTTATTTAACAGATATCACTTTTCAAAAACTACAACGAACGACTCGTTTGGACCACAACGCATATTTTCCGGGATTTGTAATATCACAAATATCGACGAATGGGACAAGATCTGGTTGAGCTGCACTAGAGAAGGCAACGAGTGTTATCACTATGTCGGAGACACGCTAGCTTTCCCAAGGCAGACGAACTTAGAGTGGTTACAATCATCCGGGTTTAAAGGGGTCATATGATGCTGCTAAAAAGAACATTATTTTGTGTATTTGGTGT
>NW_015624561.1:130293-130880 GCF_001515625.1 Sinocyclocheilus rhinocerous | reverse complement strand
GGGGAGAAAGTTATTTTAATAAGGTAAATTATGTGAAAAATAATGTGTTTTTCGAACCACCAAGCATGAGAGCATGTTCTAGTACACCCCCAAAACAAAATCAAGACTTTGTAAAAGAGCATAATAGGACCCCTTTAAGTGAACCTTAGTTCCCAGTAGGGCTGCACGATTAATCGAGCGCGATTGTATTGCTTTTTTTTTATTAGTAAAGCCGGTTCTGTAATCAGCAGTAAATCATCATCACGTGCTTTCAGATGGAGCAGCATTTACTACACAGAGCCGTAGTTCACTGACAAGTTACGCAAAAAAATCGCAGACGATTTTATTGCGCGATTATGAAATCGAAGAAATCGTTTGCGATAATGACAGCTGTTTGCATAGCTTCACAGTGAACTATGGCTCTGTGAAGTAAATGCTGCTCCATCTGAAAGCATGTAAAAATACCACATTTAATAACATGTTTTTACTCCAAACTCACTTCATAACGTCAGTCGAGTGTTTGAAATAAATCCTTCTGTGAGATGATGTGGCTTCTTACACAGAATAAGGCACGCAACATATTTCATAGTATTCTAAGCAGTGATAAA
>NW_015624561.1:124355-129780 GCF_001515625.1 Sinocyclocheilus rhinocerous | reverse complement strand
GCGCAAAACCACGTTCATATTCGCGCGATTTTTTGCGCAGCTCGTCAGTGAACAACGGCTCTGTGTAGTTAATGCTGCTCCATGTGAAAGCCCGCACGTGATGGAGATTTACCGCTGATTACAGAACCGGCTTTCTGACAAGATGCGCATTAAATATCGCATGCGATTTATCGTGCAGCCCTAACGCATGACAATCGCAGCTTCTGTCGAATCGAGATTTCGATTCCATTTCGATTTATCGTGCAGCCCTAGTTCCCAGGTCATCTACAAGATCGATTAAAATGCTGATAAATTCAAGAAAAGATGAGACATAAACACATGAAAGTATGATTGAAATGTTAAAAAGTAATAATAAAATAAATAAAACACGTTTATTCTGTGGCACCTAAAAAAATTATTTGGCGCCTAAAATGTTTTTCTTATAGAAGCCAATGGCTCCTTACTCGTTTGTTTTGTTTGGAGCCCTGCTAAGCGCTACATTTTGACACATTTTTGCATGTATTTGACCGTTAAGGCGCGCACTTTAAACTAAAAGATGACTTTACATGTCTGTTCCGTCTCTTAGCGCAGGCACATAAATCCTCCTGAGGAACAGCCATAGACTGTATAAAAACATGGACGTAGTGTCCGTGACGTCACCCGTAGGTTTCTGAAGAGCGTTTTTGAAGCTCAGAGTGGGTGGAGGCGGCTGTCGCCATCTTGGCAGGAAAGGAAAACTTGAAATCGCATCATATGACCCCTTTAATATAATTTAAACGGATGAGTTATAATAAAAATTCACCCCCTCACAGTTATGAAGGGCAAAATTAGCTATATAGACCAAAATAATTTTTTGAACCAGGCTTTAAGCATGTTTTTTTCTGCTGTAAAGTTGGGCATTTTAACATGGGGAGTCTATGGGATTGACTCACTTTTGCGGCCAGTTGACAAATTACAGTTTAAGTCACTTCCGTGTTGGCTTCACGAGGGAGAGCGGGAGGTTGCCGCTTGGGAACAGCGCAAGTTCTCTTTCCCGTGTTTAAAAACATGAATAAATAATCAATACACTTCAATAAATCAAGCACATCCCTTTTTGCAAAAGTCGCGTTTCATGATTTTATCGATTTGCATGTGAAATTGGGCTTTTATGGAGGAGTGAACGCGCAATGCGGGAAAGGGGACAGAATGGGGCGCAATAATCGTTTGATCTCAATTACTGTATTTTCATAATCGTTGGAGGCCAAAAGATTGCAATGTTACAATGTTAGAATGAAATGTGATTTTAACCCTTTTTTGCACACAATATAAAGGCTTACATTCTTACATTACATTCATAATATAAAGGCTGGTTAAATTCACTTTATTTGTTTTCATAGCCTTTAATATGTATTGTTTTGTTGGACAAAATTGGGCAGTAAGTGATATATATATATATATATATATATATATATATATACAATGTAGTATACTACTATATGATTCCACCAAATTAGCTTATCTTGGCACAGCTTCTTAAATATCTGAATGTACACTATTAACATCAGTCGATCAAGCATTATATTATGATGATGTGATAATAAAGCACCATTTAATGATAGAACTAGTGTTTAGAACAAAAAATTGGTAACCATGTATGAATATTAATCACGTTGTCAGCGTTCGCTCTAACTGATTTGCTGAAATCAAAACAGGGACGGTAATAGATGAGCGCCAGCCAATGACCGTTTGCGCATTAGTTCCACCCACTACCGGAGAACCGTGTAGCGCGTCGATTCAGTGTGGAATGTAAGACTCTCGCGCTCAGCAAAGCGACGGCGAGTCGTGAGCCTTCATGCTAGAGTTTACGGTGCGTCAAATACAGGTGCGCTCCGCATCCATTGAGATGAATTGAAATAGTACAGATCGCTTGATGGAGAGTGAAACTCTCAAGCGTTCAGTCAGAGTGTTCAGCGAGTGAAAATATATCTGTGCTAAACTTATAATTAGCCTCCAACTCACACACTGGCGAGTAAAATCTAAGAATTTATAAGCCAATGGCTAACGATAGACATTATTTACTCGCCCAGAGTAAGATTTTGTCGCATATGCGAGTGATTTACTCGCAGTGTAGAGGGTTGGAATATAACATTCCTAGTGGTACAGTGTAAACACTCATACTACTTTAATATCTTGTGGTTTTCAGTGGTGGAAGGTAACAAAGTATTTTTCCTTCATTACTGTACTTAAATACAGTTTTCAAGTATCTGTACTTTACTGGAGTAGTTTTATTTTGAGTAAATTTTACTTTTACTTCATTACATTCCAAAGCATAAGATCGTACTTTTTACTTCACTACATTTCATAAAACATATCGTTACTCCTTATTTTGAAATGAAGAAATCATCACATGCTCCGAGATGCGAAAGCAGTGTCCTATTTATGAACGAACTGATTCTTTTCAATGAACCCGTTAAATCGGTTCGCAAATCGCACCAAACAATTCATTCATGAGTTGGACAGATTCGATTGCAGCTGTTCTTGAATCAACAAATCACTGATTCAAATGATCCGTTCAGAGCGAGTCTCCAGTGAACTGTATTCACAAGTGTGACAAGATCCGGGGATCCCGGAATGCACGCACGACTGATGCTACATAAAGTAAAAGTTACTAATGTCGAATTTTATGATTAATTATTGTAACTGAAAATCATATTTAGGTCACAACTGTCAGTTGTTTGGGAACTAAATCTGATGTAAAGGACGATCTGTTTAAGCCCACTGAAATGCTTGAATGCGGCTTCGTCAGTATAAAGTTATGTTTAGGTTTTAGGTCAAAAACGAAACCAAACATTAAATAACACAAATTTAAATAATGCATGCACGTTTATCTCCCCTGCTGCTGTAACAGCCAGTTTTATTAAAATGTTATTAATTTAGTTAAACATCCTGGCATTGTGAGACATTTAGATGCAATGAAATGACTTGATTTTATACATGTAGTCAGGAATTATAGTTTGGGAAAAGTGTAACTAGTAAAATGTGTACAAGTTACATCACAATAACACAATAACGTAACTAACGTAGGGCTGGACGATATGGCCAAAATTTATATCACGATATATTTAAAAATCATATCACCGTTATTGAAAAAAATTATATCGCGATACATATTGATATTGAATTATTGTCCAGCCCTAAACTAACGCAAATAATCTAACTCATCTGAATGACATCTTCCACTGGATCAAGCTGTGCATCGAATCTCATCGCATCGCATTGCATCGCGTTCTTCTTCTGAGGTAAATTCTGGGTCAGTTTCCCAGACAGGGTTTAAATTAAGACAGGAGTAGGCTTAATCTACAATAGTTAATCATGGTTTAAAAATGGCTTTCGGAAACGGATTAAGTACAGATTACTAATTCCTAACTAAAATAAACTAGATTAATTTAAAACCAACTATGCTAATCTGAATTAGCATGACCGAGGTTGCCTATAAAACATGGAATTAACCAAGAAAAGCTTAGAATTGTATGAAACTGAGAAGCAAATCTTAAGGAAAATATTATCAGTGAAAAAAAAAGACTGCAATCCAAAAAAAATGTTACTGAAGGAGAACATTTTTTAAAGCAAGCAAAGTAAAACGCACACATCAGGTGTCGAATAAAAGAAAGAAAAGGAACGCCTAGAAATCTCTTTGTAATGAATTCTTGCATAAATTTTTGCAATCAGCTGTTGTTGTCAGTTTTGCAACATTGCTATTATTATTATTATTATTATTTATGATGTTATACATAAAGCAGCTGTATTCGAGAGAGAGAGAGATGGTCAGAATTATATTGGCACCCTAAGAAATTATGATCAAATAAGGTTATGAAAATAAACCGTTTTTTTTTTTTTACCTTTTGATCTGTCAAAAAAGTAAATAAATACAAAATGTTAAAAAAATCATAAAAAAATCTAACTTTTCAACAAAATTGCATTATGAAAATATTATTTTCTCTAATTCACATTGGCCACTAGGGATGCAACAATACAGTTAGCTCACGGTTCAATTCATACCTCGGTTTTTAACCACGGTTTTCGGTGTGGTTCAGTTCTGATGGCTTGGCACATTAGAGTGTTTTTTGCAACAAATTAACAAAAAACTCTTGTAAACTTTTGTACACTGGAAGAAGCATTGATTATTATGTTTACTAAAAATTTATTTTGTGAGGTATTATTTTTCCTATTTTTACCCAAAATAGAATGGATTGGCCATTATTGAACGCTATAAACACATGTAATGTGTTTCATTCATGCTGGCTATCAGAGGGCGCTCTTGCGCAGAAAATCCACATATGTATAACTAGGGCTGGACAATAATTCAATATCAATATGTATCGCGATATATTTTTTTTCAATAACGGTGATATGATTTTTAAACACATTTCCGATATTTCGATATACATTACCAGTTTCCCATACATTGATTTATTTGTGCCGTTTGACTTCGTTGAATAAACATGAGCACTGCACGTTTCAAAATCATAACACAGCGCGGGTGTTTTATATGAATGTATCTCTGAAGGAAACGGAATTATATCGATATGAAATAATGTTACAAAAGATTTCTATTTCAGATAAATAGTGTTCATATCGATATCGGAATTATATCGTATCGACCGAAATTAAGAAATATATCGTGATATCAATTTTGGCCATATCGTCCATCCCTATGTATAACAGAAGAAACAGTACTCATGACGCTCCAGGAAATCCCTAATATGGGCAAAGGCGTCGTGTTTTTAAAAGTACGAAAGAGAACTTGCACTGTTCTGTGTATGCGCTCAGAGACGGAACAGAACACGGACAAGTAAAGTGAACGTTTAGCTTAAGATGCGTGCCTAGACGGTCAAATACACGCAAACGTATGTCAAAATGCGGCGCTTGGTGATTATTCGTGTAAACTTCATCAGTTATGCCTTAAATTAACGTAAACATTTGAGAATGAAAATACGTGTGTAACAGTATATTGGATCCGTGCAACTCTTAAAGCGGCAACAAGTAATATTCCTTCTGCCGTCTCTGCGCTTAATATTAATCAAACAACAAAAGACAGACAAAATCACTCACTGCTCTTGACTAGGGATGGGTATCGTTTACATTTTATCGATACCGATACTGCTTATCAATACCCGGTACTTATCGATACTAGGGGTCGACCGATTATCGGCCTGGTCGATTATCGGCGCCGATATTAAGCATTTAAATATGAATCCAGCATGTTCTGCGTGTCTCTGTGTATGTAAATGGCACAGACGTGCGGTTTAGTTTTCTACACATACAAAGTGTGTGACGCTCGCGGTGATTTCAACTTCTGTCGTATCACTATATGAGGACATAAATACACATGAACAACATCTCCAGAACTGCTCTGACTCCTCACTTCATGAGCATTTGACAGTTTTGACAGTTTCATTGGAGTAAA
>NW_015624561.1:119069-124290 GCF_001515625.1 Sinocyclocheilus rhinocerous | reverse complement strand
TGTTTTATTTTATTAACATTAAAGGAATAGTTCACCCAAAAATTTAAATTGTTTCATCATTTACTCACTCTCAAGTTGTTTTAACCCTTAATGAGTTTCTTTCTTCTGTTGAACACAAGTTATTTTGAAGAATGTGGGAAACTAAACAGCAATGGGGAGCAGCAACTGTTTGGTTACCCACATTCTTCAAAATATCTTCTTTTGTGTTCAGCACAAGAATAAATAAAAATTAATACATGTTTGGTACAACATGACTGAGTAAATAATGACAGAATTTAAATTTTTGGGTGAACTATCCCTTTAATGACAAGCGGCAGCATGTTTCGTACTGCCGCTTTAAGAGCTGCAAGCATCTGTTTTTCTCTCAACGGTTTACTTTCACTTTAGACATAATTAACTGTGTATATATGTAAATCTTGTGTGTTTTTGAGAGTATTAGCGCAATCCGACGATAACTAAGATAACTAATTAATCAGGTGCTGTTTGACTGGCCTTTTAGTGTACGGACGCTTCGGGTGTACGCGCTCTGAATAAGCACATGTTGGAACAGCACGCAAATTAAACGTTTAACCGGCAAGGCTTTAAAGCACACAGAAATAATGTACTTTTGTGATTGCGAATAAGTCTCGTGAGTGTAACTCTACCGAATCAACATTTGATGTGAATGCGTTTTGCGAGTTTCAGTTGGAGTTGCAGCCGCGAGACATAATATACAGCGCATTGCTTGAGGTAAATGCTGTATTTTGTTAGTAAATGCTCATTATATTACTAGTGTTGCCTCCTTTGTTCACTATTACACTACTGCATATATTGCATCTGACACTGGTGTTGCCTAGTTTTGTAACGTGAGCCCACACTTTCAAATGTTTCACTCTTGCCTCGATGACTGATTGCACGAAAACACACACCACACATGCACATGGATATCACACGCACGTCGAGCAAACGTCGGACACATCATTCAGTGAAGGAAAATGACAAGCAACAGCTTCTAATTAGTCGTTAACATTGAAGTATACGGAGATAAAACAACGCAAGTATCGATAACAGTTCTGAAGCTTATCGGTATTCCGGTATTGACCCAATTATGTACCGGTCCAAAAAATTCCGGTTCTCGGTACCCATCCCTACTCTTGACTGAGGGACTTTTGTAGTTTTTATAAGAAACAAAGCATGTTTAATTCTTACAGTGAAGACTATGCTGTTTTATTTTAAATTCATTTAATTACATTTAATTAATTACATTAAATTTCCCCCCCCAAAAAAACTTTCATTTGCATCTTTTTTTTTATATATTGTATTGCTGTCTTTAAATTAAAGGGGTCATATGATGCGATTTCAATTTTTCCTTTCTCTTTGGAGTGTTACAAGCTCTTGGTGCATAAAGAAGATCTGTAAAGTTGCAAAGACTAAAATCTCAAATCCAAAGAGATATTCTTTATAAAAGTTAAGAGTCAACCACGCCTACCTAAAACGGCTTGTTCTAACACGCCCCCACATGTCTACGTCACGATGTGGGAAGATTTGCATAACGCCGCCCAAATGTTCAAGCAAAGAAAGAAGGCGTAACTTTTATTCTCGCTGTAGTTTGATACAAATAAAAGTAATGCTTGTTACATACTATTGACCCAGTACTGACACATATTATTTATTAGGTGGTTGGCTTTGTCCGAGCCAATGGACATTGGCATGTGAATTTCGCATCTGGCTGCCACGATTTTTGGCATTTTTTAATTAATCGGCATCGGCCGATTGTGCTGCAAATTAGACCGGTTTATAGGCAGTGTTGGGTATAAGAGGCAGCAGGTGCACCGCTAGGGTTGGGTATCGTTTGAATTTTATCAATTCTGATTCCGATTCTGCTTATCGATTCAGATTATTTTCGATTCACAGTCTCGATTCCAATGTGATTAAATAATGATATAAAACATTTATCCTGTGTCTCTTTTTTGCAAACCATTTATTGGAGCTGAATCCCATAAACAAAAATCAACAGGCTACAGGGCTCGCAAAATCGCTTGCCCGATGTCCCGGGGCTATTGTGTTTTCCAGTCGGGCTACCAAAATGTATCACCGCCCTGCCCGACGGGCTATCTTGAACAGTGATATAAAATTCCTTCCTTGATTTGCGTTGTTCACTAGCTTGTAGGGGTAAAACTTATTGTTAGAGGTCGACCGATTGATCAGCCAGCCGATTAATCGGCCGATTTTGGGCATTTTTAAATTAATCGGCCGATTGTGCTGCAAATTAGGCCGATTTATAGGCAGGCTCACTGGCGGGCAGCTAAGCGTTGTTGCGGAACTCCCTCTGGCTGCGTGAGACGGAGCAGCTCATGCTCTGACTGCAGCCACAGCTTGTTCACACACAGCCTCAGCTAATGGCAGGGCAAAACAGACTGTTTCGAAAGCGGAATTACATTTTACCCTACTAGAATTGATGCCGGAAAGTTATCATATTCATAAGTGCAACAAGTCATTTGCATGTGAAAGTAGAAACACGTTCAATTCAGACGAAACTTCTAGGCTGATTATAACATACACGTTAACTTTCCTCATGAAATGTGTCTGTGGGTCCGACAATAGCCTCCATGATGTCATATATTCGCTCGTGGCCAGCGGACTCTTAAGCAGTTATGAGCAGCAGGCAGTGCAATATGTGTGAAATCTTTTATTTTTGTTATCACTATGGCCATTTGACTTATAGCAGTGTCCAGTGTTTCCTATACATTGAGTTATTTGTGGCATGTTCCCTTTCAGTGATGACCGACGAATTGGGATCTCGCCAGAGAGACCAATCCACTTCGAGTGTAACTAACCGAGCCAATGGACATTGGCATGTGGATTTCGCATCTGGCTGCCACGATTTTTGGCATTTTTTAATTAATCGGCATCGGCCGATTGTGCTGCAAATTAGACCGGTTTATAGGCAGTGTTGGGTATAAGAGGCAGCAGGTGCACCGCTAGGGTTGGGTATCGTTTGAATTTTATCAATTCTGATTCCGATTCTGCTTATCGATTCAGATTATTTTCGATTCACAGTCTCGATTCCAATGTGATTAAATAATGATATAAAACATTTATCCTGTGTCTCTTTTTTGCAAACCATTTATTGGAGCTGAATCCCATAAACAAAAATCAACAGGCTACAGGGCTCGCAAAATCGCTTGCCCGATGTCCCGGGGCTATTGTGTTTTCCAGTCGGGCTACCAAAATGTATCACCGCCCTGCCCGACGGGCTATCTTGAACAGTGATATAAAATTCCTTCCTTGATTTGCGTTGTTCACTAGCTTGTAGGGGTAAAACTTATTGTTAGAGGTCGACCGATTGATCAGCCAGCCGATTAATCGGCCGATTTTGGGCATTTTTAAATTAATCGGCCGATTGTGCTGCAAATTAGGCCGATTTATAGGCAGGCTCACTGGCGGGCAGCTAAGCGTTGTTGCGGAACTCCCTCTGGCTGCGTGAGACGGAGCAGCTCATGCTCTGACTGCAGCCACAGCTTGTTCACACACAGCCTCAGCTAATGGCAGGGCAAAACAGACTGTTTCGAAAGCGGAATTACATTTTACCCTACTAGAATTGATGCCGGAAAGTTATCATATTCATAAGTGCAACAAGTCATTTGCATGTGAAAGTAGAAACACGTTCAATTCAGACGAAACTTCTAGGCTGATTATAACATACACGTTAACTTTCCTCATGAAATGTGTCTGTGGGTCCGACAATAGCCTCCATGATGTCATATATTCGCTCGTGGCCAGCGGACTCTTAAGCAGTTATGAGCAGCAGGCTGTGTAATATGTGTGAAATCTTTTATTTTTGTTATCACTATGGCCATTTGACTTATAGCAGTGTTCAGTGTTTCCTATACATTGAGTTATTTGTGGCGGCTCATCACAATATCAAAACTGACCGCCACAAATAGATTTTCCAAAAGGCTTATACTTCGTTGAATAAAATGAGCGCTTCACGTTTCAAAATTAAAATGCAGCGCGGGTGTTTTTATATGAATGTATATTTTCTTTTTTTTACAAACCATTTATTGGGAGCTGAATACCATGAACAAAAACCAACAGGCTACATAAAAACTGGACTCTTTAAGAGCTGTTTGTGTGCAAAATAGAACTGCATGATTCTGGATAAATTGACTGTTTTTTTTCCCCCCAATGGAAGTTGTGGTTCTCTCATGATTCTGAAGAAAAAACATTAGACAACTAAACAAAATCACATGTAATTTATGAATTAATGATTAAATGACTCACTCGATGAATCAGCGTTCTTGAACGAATCTCTTGTATGATTAAAATACAAATACATTTTAACAGCCCCTTTTCGCCACCTACTGGCGTAACAATGTAATCGATAAATCTTCATTTGAAGTGTCAAATTACTTTCAAAAGGTGATTTACTCTATTTTAATCGCTACCATACACATCGTACACACAGTTTATATCTGAACTATAAACTTTTATCCCAGTACTTCTGTGATTTGAATGTTTGTAACACAGAAATAATGATACTGTGTGGCTGAAAAGACTGTGAAGCCGTTTCATTCATGACAGACAGCTGCTCTCTTTAGGTCAATGGCACCGCAACCGCAGATTTAAATGTTCAAATCACACTGGTGTGATCGTACTCTGCACGGATGAACCAAGTGATCACAACATTGATCGCACGTCAAAGGTTGAGGAATGAAACAGACGAATCATTGTAATTTAGCAATAGAATCGCGTTGGTGTTTGAATCGTGTTCGCGATCTTTAACGATCTATTAAATTAAAGTGCTTTGTCATGTTGGTGCTCTATTTTAAGCGCTACGATACACATCGTACACTCAGTTTATATCTGAACTATAAACTTTTATCCCACTTCTTCTGTGATTTGAATGTTTGTAACACAGAAATAATGATACTGTGTGGTTGAAAAGACTGAATCTGTTTCATTCATGACAGACAGCTGCTCTCTTTAGGTCAATGACAGCACGAACGCAAATTTAAATGCTCAAATCACACTGGTGTGATCGTACTCTGCACGGATGAACCAAGTGATCACAACATTGATCGCACACGTCAAAAGTTGAGGAATGAAACAGACGAATCATTGTAATTTAGGAATAGAATCAGGTTGGTGTTTGAATCGTGTTCGCAATCTTTAACGATCTATTACATTAAAGTGCTTTATCATGTTGGTGGTGACACCTCTCTTGCAACATGTTTAGCTA
>NW_015624561.1:117898-119044 GCF_001515625.1 Sinocyclocheilus rhinocerous | reverse complement strand
CGGGTGTTTTTATATGAATGTATCTTTGAAAAGAACCGACTGTCTTCAGAAAAGCTTCGATGTCATTTTAATTTCTTCTTTCCTGTAATGCCTGATAATAGAGTTTGTGAGCAGCCCTAATTTGATTACAGCCGTTACCGGGGAAACCGCTATATCTCCAGCTCCCAAAGCGCCTCCTGCTGGCAGAGAATTAATTTGCAGTCTGTGGGAAACACTGGTGTCTGTCAGCAAACATAAACAAAAAGCATCCTTCAGAACTGTTTTGAGAAGGTGCTTAAGTTTTGAGCCATGTATTATTACTCTAAATTGGATCAAAAAGCATCCTTCAGAACTGTTTTGAGAAGGTGCTTAAGTTTTGAGCCATGTATTATTACTCTAAATTGGACTACTACTACCATTACTATCTTGTACCCTGCAATAATCATTTACTCAAACTCACTTTTATGAGAAAAAAGAAAATAATCAGCCAAAAAATAATCAGCATCATATATCGGCCATCGGCTGCCCTGATTTCTAAATATCGGCATCGGCCAGTGAAAAACCCATATCGGTCGACCTCTACTTATCATAGTTGATCGTTTGCACGTGTTTCTAAGTCTTGCCGATTTAAACATTCAAGTGTTTTAAACCATTCACGTGCATTCGGAGCTGTGCACACTCATTCAAAGCGCGCACAGAGAGCCGCGTTTCAGACAATGCGCGTACACAGAATTGATTCATCTTTCACGTATCCTTGCATCTGAATAAACACATACACACAAAATTCTCAAAATAACTGTCTCGGCAAGTATTCTCGTAAACACGGTCGGTTATGTCTTAAGTGAACGTAAAGAGTGGAGAAAGAAATCTCAAGTGCATCATTATATTGGATCCGTGCATTCGGTCTTAAAGGAGCAGCAGCCTATAAATACCTGCTGTTCCATAAGCGCCACCTGCTGTCAGAGAGTGACATTTGCGTCTCATTCACAAAGCTAAAATCAAACCATTCTGTTTTTGCTTCAAATTTCGAAATTATAAAATCTAATTGCAATCTAAATAACATGTATTTAGCATCTTTGTTTGGATCATGATTAAAATGCAGTGGTTGCCTCTGATTTTAAATGGAAAAAGCACAGCCAAAGCATTAGTTTGTTTATATGAAGAGAT
>NW_015624561.1:104096-115553 GCF_001515625.1 Sinocyclocheilus rhinocerous | reverse complement strand
GAACCAAGTGATCACAACATTGATCGCACACGTCAAAGGTTGAGGAATGAAACAGACGAATCATTGTAATTTAGGAATAGAATCAGGTTGGTGTTTGAATCGTGTTCGCAATCTTTAACGATCTATTACATTAAAGTGCTTTATCATGTTGGTGGTGACACCTCTCTTGCAACATGTTTAGCTATCACAGATACTATACTTCGCTTTTTTGGCTTCTGATCGCAAATGTAGCCAAATTTGGGAGCACTTAGATTAGCGAGCAAGGTCCTGGCAGATCGCTATGTCCGGTCCTCACAGATGAAGAAAAACAAAAGCGCATAGGAATCGATAGGCGGCAATCGAAATTTTAATTTGACAACAAGTATCCGATTCCTGACCTTAAGTGGTGCTTAAGTTTTGAGCCATGTATTATTACTCTAAATTGGACTACTACTACCATTACTATCTTGTACCCTGCAATAATCATTTACTCAAACTCACTTTTATGAGAAAAAAGAAAATAATCAGCCAAAAAATAATCAGCATCATATATCGGCCATCGGCTGCCCTGATTTCTAAATATCGGCATCGGCCAGTGAAAAACCCATATCGGTCGACCTCTACTTATCATAGTTGATCGTTTGCACGTGTTTCTAAGTCTTGCCGATTTAAACATTCAAGTGTTTTAAACCATTCACGTGCATTCGGAGCTGTGCACACTCATTCAAAGCGCGCACAGAGAGCCGCGTTTCAGACAATGCGCGTACACAGAATTGATTCATCTTTCACGTATCCTTGCATCTGAATAAACACATACACACAAAATTCTCAAAATAACTGTCTCGGCAAGTATTCTCGTAAACACGGTCGGTTATGTCTTAAGTGAACGTAAAGACATTAAAGTGCTTTATCATGTTGGTGGTGACACCTCTCTTGCAACATGTTTAGCTATCACAGATACTATACTTCGCTTTTTTGGCTTCTGATCGCAAATGTAGCCAAATTTGGGAGCACTTAGATTAGCGAGCAAGGTCCTGGCAGATCGCTATGTCCGGTCCTCACAGATGAAGAAAAACAAAAGCGCATAGGAATCGATAGGCGGCAATCGAAATTTTAATTTGACAACAAGTATCCGATTCCTGACCTTAAGTATCCGATTCTGGAATCGGAATCGATTTTCGATTCCCAACCCTATGCATCGCATTAATTCATCTTTTCGCTTCGGAGCTGAGCGTTGGCGCATCACTACTGCTTTCCTCTTCGAGTGATTGCAAGAAAAAAACGAGTGCGGGCGTTACGGCATTGCAGTGTTGGTCGTGGTCTCACGGAGAAGAAAAAAAAAGATCATCCTTCGTCCGGTGGAGTCGGAGGTGATTTGAGGATCACAGTGAAGGCTAATCCCAGAGGGAGTTCCTCACCCCTCAGGCACTCTGCAGCCGGTGGAGTTTCTGTCAGAACGTGCTGGGCCCTCCACCCGTATCCCATGGTGCTCCCTCTGGTGACCAGATGTCGATCGCTGCATCGGAGGGCGAGCTCTCTCTCTCCAGGGATGACGACCCGGCTGCGTTGCCCCCTTCGGATGTGGTAGCGTTGTCCGAGCCAGACCCAGAGATGACTGCTATGCTTTCCCGGGCGTGCCATACTCTGGTGCCATTCTTCCCGGAGGTGCATGAGGAGCTTACAAGATCGTGGAAGGCACCTTTTACTACCTGAAACAAATCTTGTAGCTCCTCCGTCCTCACCACCCTTGATGGTGGGGCCGCTTTGGGGTACACGGGCATTCCCTCGGTGAAGCGGTCTGTGGCCATGCAACTGTGTCCAACAGCCGCTACCACTCTGCAGGGTGACCCGTGTCTCCCCTCACAGGTCTGTAAGTATTCATCAGGCCTAACTGGCAAGTGCTTACAGAGCTTGTGGGGAGGCGGCTTCTGCCCTCCACGCCATGGCGTTACTGCAGATCCATCAGGCCAAAGCACTGCGAGACCTGCACAAGGGTGGCCACGACCTGGCGTTTCTGCATGAACTGCGTGCTGCGACAGACCTCGCGCTTCGAGCGACGAAAGTGACGCACAGTCTCCTGGTCGTGCGATGTCCACGCTAGTGGTCCAGGAGCGCCATCTCTGGCTGTGTCTGGCCGACATGAAGGAGCATGAGAAGGTACAGTTCTTGAATGCTCCTGTGTCACAGACCGGCCTCTTTGGCGATGCTGTCGAGAGCTTTGCACAGCAGTTCTCGGCAGCACAGAAGCAGACTGAGACGATTAAGCACGTCATGCGCTGGAGGAAACCTGCTGCTTCCACCCCGGCCGCAGCCCCTCAGCCCCTCAGCCTGCTCGTCGCCGTAGGCGGCAGCTCCCACGCAACCGCAGCAGCCTTCCACCAGGCAGCATTGTGGAGCCGGTCGCAGACAGAATGTCCAGCCCGTCCAGGCCCCTGCCAAAGCTGGCGGCAAGCGCAGGTCCAAGAGGCCCTGAGACGAGCGACCCGGAGATTGAGGAGACTGCTCGTCGGGAGATGGTGACCGCACCACTCCCTCCCCCGGAGGAGGGCCAGGTGGAGAATCTTTTGTTTCATTTTGTTTCCGTTCCGTCGCTGGCCCAGCAGCCAGCGGTACCCAAAACTTCTATAAAAGAGCAGTTTCCTCGGTCTCTGGATCTCAAGAGGAGGAGAGTGGTGAACCGTGCATCACGGGATCACTTCCTCCTCTCTCGCCAGCGGGCAGCAGTGGGTTGCTCAAGAGCACCCCTTCTGCCCATTCGTGAAACCAGGTAAGGGCTGTAGCACTCGAGTCTCCGCTTCATGTTGTCACACGCCGGCTGTCACAAGCCTCAAGCTGGGCTCCTGTGTTTCCTCCCGCACAGGGAGGGGTCAGGTGAGTGTTACACACTCCTCTCGATCCATGCCCACTATCATTGAGGTTTTGTCTGTCTGTCTGTCTTTTGGCCAGGTTTTTTAATGAATTAATTGTTTTAAGGTGAGCAGAATTCATTAGATCAGTGCATGAACTATATGCGTGATGGTTATTTATGTTTTGAATATATTTTCAACTTCGTTATAAGTATTTTTCTGTTTGTAAGAACATGTTGGTGTACATGAGAACAGTTTGAGAACTTGTTGGTAGGCTAATTTACATAATTACTGCAATACTGCAATTACTGCAAAACAAATAACTTTGATAATGCTAACTTATTTCTACATAGGGCATACAGCATATTAGTTACGAACCTAAACGATGGACACGCATAGCGTGTGACAAGGCTTAACATCTTAAAAAAATATTCACAAATAATATTTTATTTTAAAATACACATACAATTAGGAGTTAATTTGTGCAAATGTTGTAAAAGCAAAACAACAAAATGTTCCTTGCCACATTCGGTTACGAATTACGTGAATCACGTAAATTATCAAAACGGTCGTCGAGTAGTTTGCATCACAGAATATTACCGTTGGTTATTTAACATTTCTGTTGTAAAACAGCTGTCAAATAATACATGTTTTCCTACTTACCTCACACTCTTTCACTGTTAAAAAATGCCGTGGTGTCGCGCTGGAACAGTAAAGCCCCGCCCTTCTTTGATTTGATTGGCCATCTAAATCATTCTGACATTGATGAGTGCTGTAGTAAATCAGCTCAAAAGGGAAATATTTATGACTAATTATAACTGGTTATGATTAATAATAAATATTTAGATTAGATCTTCGAATTAACTGTAGCAGAATCAATATTACCATTACTTGATCTGTCCGTCCACCGAGCAGACAAAATAATCATTTATCAATTCAAAGAAAGATTATTTTCCTGGCCAAGGAAGAATAACTTTCCTTATTTATGCAGTGCTAGCAGTAATTTAACATATGTAGCATTCATTCAAAACATTCATTGACTTCGAATTGTGAGCAGCAACAGAGGCAATCGATCGTGAATATAAGGGATTTAATAAATGAAACTATATCTAACATATAACTAACTAAGCAAAACACATATATACAGAATGACACAAAGTAAGGAAAAGAGAGAGGAAAGAAAGTGGTCAGCCAGGCCCATTGGTGCCTGGCCCCGGGGGTCATTTACGTCTCTTTGGAATGTGTTTGAAATTCAATGGGGAGACGAGAGTGGTGAAACTGTTTAGCATCTCCTTGATAGTGGGGGGAACCATTGGCCATTTAGCACCCATATAAGTGTAAAGTCTGTGACCAGGACTGTAATTTATATGCAAATGTCAAAAGCTAAA
Organism: Sinocyclocheilus rhinocerous; assembly: GCF_001515625.1. Classification (NCBI taxonomy): domain Eukaryota; kingdom Metazoa; phylum Chordata; class Actinopteri; order Cypriniformes; family Cyprinidae; genus Sinocyclocheilus; species Sinocyclocheilus rhinocerous. Next base: position 111,340 of record NW_015624561.1, on the reverse strand, counting down.
AGGGTCTCTTAAGCCATAAAACCCAAAGATCATGCATGATTCTACGCAGACGCTACAGTGCTGTCTGGAGTTTATTTTTTATTTTTATCATAAATAAATATTGAATTTGGCAGGGACATTTTTCTGCGTGAGAAAATGGATGTGTGGTGTGAGAGCGTGAGAATAGTGTCAATTGCGTGAGTCTCACACTGAATGCGTGAGAGTTGGCAGCCCTGTTTTAATGTTCTTGTTTAACAGTGTTATATTCAGCATACTGTAAACAAAGCAGTTAAATGAGCACATAGTATTATTTCAATTAATTCCATGTTAACAAACAGAATGTAGCCTACTTCAATTGTTCTTTGTTTGATTTCATAATAAAAGCATCTAAATTGTTAACAGAGTCGAGACTATTATCTTTTATATTAAAACTTAATAAAAAATTGTTTAGTAACGCACAGTTGTGTAAGACACGGACCAAAAACATCACATTAATGCGTTATCAGTCCTTTTATACATATTTTGTGTACTATCAATTTTAAGAGTGTATGGTTTATCGTGCATGCAGATTATATTTTAAAGTTGTTAAGCTAAATCAGGGGTACTCACTATTTTTTTCACGAGAGCCGCACTGATAGGACAAAGTCAATAGGAGAGCCACTTTTACTGCAAAGTATCAAAAGTTACATCCAGCCATAAATAGCATGTCTGCTTATCAATCTGTCATCCCTGAACATATAATATGAAAGTAAAGCTTGGTGAGCCGCAGGAAGCTTGCGAGCCGCGCAATGAGTAACACTGAGCTAAATCAATGAGTTTATAAAACTGGTTTATTCTTTCTATAGGCTTATACTTTAGACATGTAGAATATATCCGCGTTTATGTGTAGGCTACTCAATATTGGTCAGTCGTGACTCGTTTCCGACATGAAGGATCAGTGAATGAAACTGTGACCACAAACATCATCAACTTGAATGAACAAAAAGCAAGAATTTGTATGAGTAATGTAATTACTTGTAATGCTGCCATGTATGAGTATTCTGGGATATGGAGTCTGACGGCCATGTTTGAAGTCTGATGTGTATGCTGTGAATTGTAGTTCCCTGACCTGAAATACTGTAGGATTTAAAAGAGGTATTAGTTACACGTGTTAAATTTAACATCTTTGTAAAACAACAACAACAACAGCTAAAACATATTTAGACTACACAAATATATTTAAGAAGAATATGATATACTTATGCTAAAACAGACTTGACATGTAGGCTATATGTTATATTATTTCGTGAAATAGCATTAGGATTTGGTTGTGTGTTCTTGAAATCAAACAACTGTCTTTATCTTAAGAAAAAAGTCAACCAGTCCCATCTGCTATCTGAATATTCAGTCTGTCTTCATCATGAAATTATGAAACCATCATCAGCAGCACCATTCTGGAGAGTTGCTTCAACTTGTTGACAGGTTGCTTCATGACCCCAAGGGGGTATGTTTGTTGTGTTCGCTACCTCTGCATGTCTTCATCTAATTGAAAGTGACCAGTATTTTTAACGACTGTTAGCTCACGCCTATATTTTCTAGTTTCATCATAAACTAGGTAAGCAGGGCCTTGTAATGTTATTTATTAAGATTTGATAAGTTGGTCAATCACACATCCAGAGTTATATCTTACTGCGGTGCTATAATACATTTTCTGCAATGGTTGTACTTGTTGATGGAATGCTTCAAATTGGGTCCAGGCTTGTTTTATGAGCGTTTCCTTGTTCGTCAAACTAGTCTTAAGTGATATTGTTCACATTTTTAGAATGAAACAGGTTAATGACCTCTTTCAGCATCTATAGATGTAATAATGCTTAAAATAAATCCATTATAGGATTTCAGCTACAGCTAAATGATAAAACAAACTTAAGAATGTTGTTGGCAGTTTGTGGGTGTCTGAGAAAGCTGTGTGCGTGCGTGAGAGAGTTTGAATGAAGAATGTTTTAGGTTAAAGATGTGATTTAACTACAAAATACAAGCATCCTAACTTAGAAACATAACACTATTTGTTTTTCCCAAAAAAATGGTTGTTCGACACATTTAAAAAGTCATAAAAAAAGTTTATTGTGTTTTGAAGAAAAAGGCAGATATGGGTATATAAATCAAGTCTTTTTTTATTGATTCATATGATAGAATCACGCTGAATTTATGAGGTTAAGTATTTATACTGGTTCATGTACTCACTAGTTACTGTATACATATTCAAGAAAAATGCAATTGTTTTAATCAAACTAAAGCTTTTAGTCTGTCATTACAAATATCTTAAAGAGAAAAGTCTTTCAAGCATTCTATTTTCATTTGTCTCAAGACTTTGTTACACAAAAACCACTTGAGTGTGGTCATGAATCCTACATGAAAGCTAAAAAAGATTACTTTTTAAACTATTTTTAACAGTAATATTGAACTTTACACATATTTTGCACATACTTAACATCTTAACACGTGTATCAGTAAGATATTAATGTCATCACAAACCATCAGACACATCAGCTTTGGGGTGATAAGATGGACTTATCGAATATTTGTTTGTTTCTTATAGCAATAAATTTATCAAAATCTTAAAGAGAAAAGTCTTTCAAGCATTCTATTTTCATTTGTCTCAAGACTTTGTTACACAAAAACCACTTGAGTGTGGTCATGAATCCTACATGAAAGCTAAAAAAGATTACTTTTTAAACTATTTTTAACAGTAATATTGAACTTTACACATATTTTGCACATACTTAACATCTTAACATGTGTATCAGTAAGATATTAATGTCATCACAAACCATCAGACAAATCAGCTTGGGGTGATAAGATGGACTTATCGAATATTTGTTTGTTTCTTATAGCAATAAATTTATCAAATCTTAGTAAAATAAAACTATAAAGACACAATTGTTTTTATTTTAATAAAATAAAACAGTGTGAAAAATAAATGTTGCATTTAAACAGCATGGTTAATAACACCATTTGTAACATGAGGAAGAAAGTCTAATCTGTTGTAAAGGTTCTGTGATACATTTGTAGCACCTTGTATAAGAAACACTTTTGTTGCAAACAACCTTATGACAATACATTTTCAGTCTAATATAGGTCTAATTCATAAAGAAAAATCTCTGTAAGCGTCTTGCATTAATCAGAGGATCATTTACCTGCTTCTAATCCTCATCATGGTTTTAGGTTTGAAAGATCTAACAATCTACAAAATTTAACTTATTTGTTTAAAATGAAAGTTATGTCATTTTTTAACCATACTGTTTTCCATCATCTTGTAGAGATACCTAGTGTGATGCTAAAAGTTTTTATTTGTAAAAGGTTTGTATGCGACATCGTAAAAGATGAAATGTTTAACTGCAGGGGTTGTTTTAGTGTGCGTGTGTGTGCTGAGTGTGTGTGTTTGCGTATGTTTGTTTTTACCTGACACAACACCAAAGTTCACAATGCCAGATCCCTCAAAGCTCATTAGATTGCAAATGAGTGGCAACCCCAGAAACAGCTTTAGATGTTTTACAACCGCCGTTGATCTGATATGGACGCGTCACCGATTCTGCCTCCCATCTTCAAACCTTCTCTCGTTTCATTGTGGTGCGTGAGATGAAATATTTGCATCTCGTATGGTGTTGTAAAAGTTTAGACGCTTAACTAAGTGCGTTTTAACTAGCAGCGCCGCAAATCTTACGGCAAGAAAATCAAAGAGGGATCCTGTCTTGATTTTATTACGCAGTATGAAACAAAAACATTTGCTTTCATCTTAGTTAGGCTATTTGTGCGTGCATTCGTGTGTTTTAACTGATAGGCTATATAGCACACCAGAAGTCTAAAGCTTGACAAAAATCATTACAAAAAAGAGTAAATAAAGGAATTACTAAATTAATTGTGAATAACTAAACTAAAATAAAGTAAAGTAAAACAACATTTTCCTGTGGCTTAGAGGTGATTGTTTAAAAGAAAAGTTGTGTAACCTAATTTTTAAAATGAAAAAAGTCTGGGCTATATAGCACACCAGAAGTCTTAAGCTTGACAAAAACCAAAGAGTAAATAAAGGAATTACTAAATTAAGTGTGAATAACTAAGCTTGACAAAAATCAAAGTAAATAAAGGAACTACTAAATTAAGTGATTTACTAAAATCTAGTAAATGTGAGTAACTAAACTAAAATAAAGTAAAACAACATTTTCCTGTGGCTTAGAGGTGATTGTTTAAAAGAAAAGTTGTGTAACCTAATTTTTAAAGTGAAAAAAGTCTGGGCTATATAGCACACCAGAAGTCTTAAGCTTGACAAAAATCAAAGAGTAAACACAGGAATTACTAAATTTAAGTGTGAATAACTAAAATAAAATAAAAGGGGCGGTCTAGTGGGGGTGTGGTTTGACTTCTGCGCTCCCTTCATTCAGAGTTTGTCAGCGGTGCGTGAGGATCTATGTGAACCATTTTCGGAGGTGATGTGGGCATTTAAATGTTTTGCGTGTCTCACGTGGTCGATTGTCATATCAAAAGTGGAGCCGCTCGTGGGCGTGATCACATTACAGATAATGAGCTCAGACGAGAAAGACTGGACCCTCGTGTTGGTTTCAAACGGATTACTTTATCAGAGAATATTTGTTTTCGACGTGACTTACTTCATTTAAAAGCAGACTTTTCAAGCTTGCTATACATATATTTCTCATGTATGTGAGGCAAGTATTTGCTAAGATACAGGTTGTTTTATGTCTGTGATGAAACTTTACTGCAGAGAGTGCAACCTGTTTATTTTCTTTATTTTACAAAAGCACATTGTTTTGTTGTTATGACTATGCACAAATAAAAGTAGACCCTTTGCAGTTTCAAATTATACTTTATTCTTATCTGTGTGATCAAAAATAACGGAGAATTTTTAGTTCTTTTTGCGGTCATCAAGAAAAACCATGACAGACCACACCAGTGCGGTCTTTGACCCCAGAGGATTAATAATACTGACAGTTATAAAGTTTCAATTAGGGCTGGGCGATATGGCCAAACAATGATCTGGATTTTTTTTTTTTTCATAGCAGTGGATATCGATAATTATCACGATAAATGTACAATTTTTATTTCTTTCAAGTTTAAAGGCAGATTTTTGCTCCAATGTGAAAGTTGTAAAAACCAGATGGTTAATTGTGGTTTTCAACTATTCTTTATGGTCAGAACATGACAAACACTTCGTTTTTTAATTCTTTGCACTTCTCCAGTCATTTTTCCTTAACAAAATAAATATCTTAATAGAAAAAATTTATTTCTTAGTTCTGCATGTTCTAGTAATGAATAATATTGTTTCAAATCAAGAAACAAGTTTGAGTTGCCTGATAATATTAATTACATTTTAATAAAAAAATTTTGTCTCTTAGAAATACACATTTGATAGTAACTTGAGTTTGGATGCAGATGTAGATATGTTCATTATCAAAATCAGTAATATCTGTAAAAATTTTTAGCATATTTCGTTTTTATATGGTGAAATTTAATTATTCTGACTGTTTAAGGTGTTTTTTAACCATTGGTCTTCCATAACATACATTTAGATCATGATAATCACAGTTAAAACCACAAATATAGCACCTCAATACCATGGTAAAAATTTAATATGGCTTGTAGGTATTTATGAAAAACAGTAGTCTAAATACATTTATAAATGCATAAACGCTATAGCTTAATCACAAAAAAATACTGTATATTCCATTACTACTCCTTCAATATATTTAATACATGTCTACATTAATAATATAATAAAATTCGACACGAATAGCCACATTTCTGACACAATACCATGCTGCAGTTAGTGCTACTACAGTAAATCCATGGTAAATGATGGCGATTTGTAGATTAAAAAGTCTTCTGACTGTATCGTTGCGCACAGTGTTTCTGCTGTTTGTTAGCGCTGTTTCATCTGCATGTAAACAGAGTTATTTGTGTTCCTCGCTGAATTCAAGCGCTTCGCACTGGATCTCACAGCATCGTTTGATCGAGACTCATCAGCGACTGAACACATCTGATTTAGTGAAGCGCCACACCACCGTTTAAACTTTGATCCGAGCGGATAAACGGTCCGAGTGACGTGCTTCAAATGAGTCGCGCTCTTTCGTTCCGCCTTTGCCTCGAAAATTTATCGACCTCTTGTTATCGTTTATCGAGGAAATTTATATCACGCGATAATTATCGTTATCAATTTATCGCCCAGCCCTACTGCTGGTAGACCCTAGTTTGCATTTAACCAGTAATATTTGCTTTAATATAAATGTAATCTCTCTTAAGCAATGATATCAGCCTATTGACTCCTTCAATATATTTAATACATGTCTACATTAATAATATAATAAAATTCGACACGAATAGCCACATTTCTGACACAATACCATGCTGCAGTTAGTGCTACTACAGTAAATCCATGGTAAATGATGGCGATTTGTAGATTAAAAAGTCTTCTGACTGTATCGTTGCGCACAGTGTTTCTGCTGTTTGTTAGCGCTGTTTCATCTGCATGTAAACAGAGTTATTTGTGTTCCTCGCTAAATTCAAGAGCTTCACACTGGATCTCACAGCACTGTTCAGTGTCGCGTCAGTGCAGTGTTAATTTTGTCAACGAAGACGACAGCGAAAAATATTTGTTAACGAACATTTTTCTGTGACTAAGACGAGACGTTGATGAGCTAAAACTAATATCTGATGATAAAAACTCACAAAATTTATGCCGCGTCTTCGTTAACAAGACGTAATGGGACTATAATGTTATTTGAGGACTACCGGACATTCAAAATACATCCTATAGGCTACTATCTTGTCCTTCAAACTGTGCGTCCCTGTCATTGGATTGCAATCGGATAAGTGGCGTTTCGGTATGGCAGCCGCAGTGTAGAGGTCTGCGCTGGACTATTTTTTTAGTCCCGCTCCTGCAAGGTTATATTCCGCACGCACCCGCTCCCGCTATATATATATATATTCACTCTTTGTTCACCCGCTGTACGCGTGAAATAATTTTCCCAACCCGACCGTTCCCGCTAAATTTAGATCTTGTTTCCAGAATCTCACATTTAAATTTCCGCTACTGAAAGAAAGAGAGATAGGCTAACAAATGAAAGTGTAGTCTGCACAAAATTGTATGTCATTTTATTCGTCTTGTCAAGAGTCTTGAATTTATTGACTTTGACTTGAATTTATATAAATTATCTTAAGACATAAAATTTGTTGAATATTTTAAGCAAAAAAGTGTCAGAGAAAATAAAAATGTTGTA
>NW_015624561.1:99199-103935 GCF_001515625.1 Sinocyclocheilus rhinocerous | reverse complement strand
AAAAAAATAAAAATGTAGGTTGTACAAAAATAGCCTATTAGCAATTTTTTTTGTCTTGTCAAAATACAAAATTCGTTTGACATTTTTCTGTTAACACAGTAGGAAAAGTGTCGCAGAGAAAAATAAATAAATACGACATCTGTCATTTAAAATTATAGGCTAAGCAAAATATAAACAAAACCGAGTTGAATGTCCTTCAAGGACAGCGCATCCACACTTTGCTCCATCCTTATTGTGATCTGTCATGCATCGACAACCTGTCTGTTCTGTCTGAGGGCCGTATATTTACCACTGGTACAGCCTGCTCTGAGCATAGTTATGCACATGCTGCGCACAGACCCTGCAAATAAAATGCGTGAAGCTGAAAGCATGCGTGCAGCACGTGCATAACAGTCCGAGTGAAGGCTGTACCAGTCAGAGTATGTGAGCGGAGCGAGGAGTGGAGCGCCGTGATTTTGCCTGAAGCTAGGAGCGGATTTTTTGAAAAACGGAGCGTTGAGGTTTTCACTAGCTCCAAGAACGCTCCGGCTACCGCTCCGTCACGGCCACAAATTATGCCAACTCACGCATTAAACATAATTAATTAGCATGGCTCGCAAAATCGCTAGCCCGACGTCCTGGGGCTATTGTGTTTTCTAGTCGGGCTACCAAAATGCATCACCACTCTGCTCGACGGGCTATCTTAAATGCAGATCTCCCGCGGGTCCTTAAAAACTCCTAAAGTGAGTTGTATCAAACTTAAGACCATAAAAAGTTTTAAATAGGTTAATTGGTATAAGAAATGTCTTAATTATAATTTCAAGAGGTCTTACAGTTGGGAACGGAAAGACAAGAGTGGCGATATGGCTGGATTAAACTTCAAAAGGCAATGATGTCATTGAATAAATATGAGCGCTGCACATTTCAAGTCTGAATGTATCTGAAGGGAACCGACTGTCCTTAGAAACGTGTAGTTGGCATTTTAATTTCATTTGACCTATAATTCCTGATAAAGCAGCGTTTATGAGCAAGGAGCTGCTTTGTGTACAGCCGTTACCTGGGAAACCACAATATTTCAGCGCTCCTCGCCACCTCCTGGCAGAGAATGAATTTGCATTTCCTATAAGCCTTTCTTGCTGTTTATGGTCAGATCAATGCAAATATCGTGTTTTTACGCAGCAAACGCAGAGTTGTAAATGAGAAAGAATTTAATGTGCCTTCTAAAAATCTAAACAATTAAGACAGTAATATTTATATGTTTTAAATTAACATACTAATTTATATCCTTGATTTATCCCTTTTCATAAAAATGGTCTAAAGGCTGAAATGCTGTTGTATAAGATTTTTGTTTTTGTGAAAACCTGTATCTGAACTGTGAATCATGTAATTTTATGGCTCAATACTGTATGTTACCATAGACATTGTTCAACCCCACTCATACTGTGTTCATTTTACTTGTGCAGCTCTTAAAACGGGTCATAAATTGCCTTAAATTTATTTTTTTTTAATTTTGCAGATACCCTGTAAATAGTGAAATAAAATTCCTTCATATTTGTTGATATTTGTGTATTGAAAATATTTTTGATTGACATTTAAACTCCTATCTGATTTTCTATATTTTAAAAAAGTAGTTTTTTTGTTTTGTTTTGTTTTGTTTCGGGCTAGTTAAAAAAAATTTTGGGCTACCAAAATCTGAAGACTACCTGCCCGAAGGGCTACCAGGGATTTTGAAATTTTGCGAGTCCTGACATGGTATCAGTCAAAGCTGTGGAGACATTGGTATTGCTGTATTTTGTAACTCTTTATTGTGTGTGGTAGAAGCTATGGGTTGTATATGTTGTCCTATTGTCTTTTTTTTATTAAATTTTTTTTTTTAACCTTGAGTCTGTAATAAAAGTTTGATTGATTGATTGATAACAGCTCAGGATCCCAGAGATCACAGAGCTTGTGTTACAGCACAGGTCGAACCAGACAAATAGAGTAAAAAATTGTTTAAAAAAAAAACGATTTTATGAATGGATAGACTGACAGAATAGCTTAATATTTAGCCATGTTTTACTCACCCTCATGTTCTTTTTAAATATTTGTAAGTTTCTATTTCTGTGGAGGATTTTTTTTTTATGTAGTCTTTTATGCTGACCAAGGCTGCATAAAAGACATTTATGCATATATACCTGTGATGCAAAGCTGAATTTTCAGCCTCATTACTCCAGTCTTTCAGAAATCATTCAGATATGCTGATTTGATAAGAAACAGTTCCTAATATTATCAATGTTAAAAACAGTTGTGATGCTTAATATTTTTGTGGAAACCATATTTTTTTTCCAGGATTATTTGATGAATAAAAAATTTCAAAAGAGCAACATTTATTTGAAAAGGAAATATTTTGTAACATTATACATTATAAATGTCTTAACTGTCATTTCTAATTGATTTAATGCATCCTCCTGAATAAAAATGCCAATTTCGTTTGACAAAACTCCCTCAAAAATGGACTATCTCAAAACTTTTGAACACTAGTGTATATTTCAAAGTCTTCTGAATCTATATGATAGCTTTGTGTGAGGAACACATTGAAATTTAAGATGTAATTCATTGACAGTCTTCTAGCTCTCAAATCTCATCCATGTGATTTGCATGTTTGCACAAATGATTTACTCAATCTTTTCGTCACTTCAATGTGCATATTCAAATTAGGCATGATTCTACTGGTTATGAGAGCATATGACATCACTGTCATCATACCTGGTGTAATATATCTTGATGCATTATATTTGAATATACACAAATATGAATGAGATTGCTGTTTCAGTGAATAGCAGCTCAATAGCACTTCAGTCTGTTCCTCACTTTGAGACTTGGATGAGTCACTTTTATGGTGCTTTATGCCTTTTTTTGAGCTTTGAAAAAGGTCACTATCCACTTTCCGGCTAAATTTCTGGCTAAATTTCTCCCTTTATGTTCCACAGAAGAAAGACAATCCCACAGGCTTGAAATTATATGAGGATTTTCATGTTTAGCTGAACTATTCCTTTGAATAAATGCTATATAGCAAAAGGTTCAAAATATTTTTTAACAAGCTGTTTTCTGCAAGCAAACAGATGAAGTCCGCAGGTATGAGATGACTTAATACAAAACACATTCTGCTCCATGACATTCCTTCACACAATGCCACACGCTCACAAGAGCATGCACTCCAAACACCTACAAGACAGAAGTTTGACAAGAAACTAAATCCAGCGGAGAGAAATCAAGTGTCCATCACAGCACACATCCTTTCTGCCATGTTCTGTAGCTATTAAGGGCTTGTTTTTAGGAGAAAGCTGAAGATGTACACTTATCAACTATGAATGTGGCCATCTGTGCTATGCAGATGCACCTGTCTAAATGGGTTCATGCAAGTTTACTGAAAATGGCTTGAGAATTGTACTTGCCCGACAGGACTAATAGCCTGATTAAAACTTAAGTGACAAAATATAATCACGCATCAAAACGCGCGAATGATTTTATTACATTTATTACATTCAGCTTAAACAGCGATTGATAATTGATAGTGTATTTCTATTATCAATGTTGGGCTCGTGCTTCTGTGAGAGACTTTCATGGAGAAATCAAATCAAATGAGCATAATGACACACATAAAGAAACTCACAGAACAAACATTTTGAGGTAAAAATTCAAAATGTTTAGTTTATTTATAGCATGATATAGTCAAGTAACATACCATGACAAGGGATCTATTTTGCTGAATATTTTCACGATTGCAAATGTTACATTGATTTTAGTTCAACAAACAAGTAGTAAAGTATATGAAGTTACTTACATTTTTAGACACAATTGACTGTTTTGTTCTATTTCACCAACGAAAATAGTTCCAAACAAAGATCAGAACAGAGTTATTGCGCACATTCTCCAAGCCACACCCGGTGTTTTTGTTACTGAATGATTCAGAGGTTTGAAGGAATCGGTTGAATGAATAAGTGACTTACCGCCACCTACTGGCGGTTTAGTCTCATGCTTAAAAGTATGCATTTTTCCCCAACATTTCCTATTTGTATGTTTAGTTTATTTATAGCATGATATAGTCAAGTAACATACCATGACAAGGGATCTATTTTGCTGAATATTTTCACGATTGCAAATGTTACATTGATTTTAGTTCAACAAACAAGTAGTAAAGTATATGAAGTTACTTACATTTTTAGACACAATTGACTGTTTTGTTCTATTTCACCAACGAAAATAGTTCCAAACAAAGATCAGAACAGAATTATTGCGCACATTCTCCAAGCCACACCCGGCGTTTTTGTTACTGAATGATTCAGAGGTTTGAAGGAATTGGTTGAATGAATAAGTGACTTACCGCCACCTACTGTCGGTTTAGTCTCATGCTTAAAAGTATGCATTTTTCCCCAACATTTCTTATTTGTATGTTCAAAATTATTTACAACATTAATCCCATAACATTATTTATTGCTGTTGTAATTTTGTAATTATTTAATTAGATTGGTAACAGCCCTGTAGTGTATTAAATTTCTTGATCAATTGTAAGAATTTGACTTGAAAGATGATCTTGATACATTTAATAAGGTAAAAAAAAAATATTGGCCATCCTGTGGTAAATATTAAAAACATGCAGATTTAAGTATGTAAAAGCTGACACAAAACTGATGAAAATATTGCTTCAGAATAAATTGTTTACACCACCAAAAATCTCGGTGATGCGACACTTTTGTTTTGTGGGAATATTTTGTATG
>NW_015624561.1:92244-99133 GCF_001515625.1 Sinocyclocheilus rhinocerous | reverse complement strand
CTTGCGTAAACTACGCCAGAGCGCGTACACACCTCACGCATCGGATGCCGTGCGCGTGCTCAAGGAAGTTGGACATAGTGTTGTATTCATAGATTTTGTTACCATTGCCATGCATTATACGACTGATAGACTGCAACGGCTGGACTTAAAAATCATAATTTGTGTTCTACTGAAGAAACAAAGTCACCTACATCTTGGATGCCCTGGGGGGTAAGCAGATAAACATCACATTTTCATTTTTGGGTGAACTATCCCTTTAAAGCATGTTGTAAATTGTACAGTTTTTTTAATCTCCGCTCGAAACTAATATGCTGCTACATTAATTGCTGCACACGGACAGAACACACAAGCTCGCACAACGTACAGATCGCGTGCATACATTCAGGAATGAAGAACATTTGGTCAACGCTGTCCTGTGATTTATCAGCTTAAAAACGGAAAATTTGCAGCATATTCTTTCTGTTTCTGAAGTAACTACCCTCAGCTTCGCCATAGTAGAGAGATGTTGCACAGACAAGTAAGCTAAGCGAGTTAAGCAGTCATTTAATATGGACTTGGGCTAATTGTAGCATTCCAATAAACCAGCGGTTCCCAAACTGGGGTGCGCGTACCCCTGGGGATGCACAGACCGACCAGCAGGGGTGCGCGAGAGAATGCTTTTGTTAATCTGTGTGCATTTTTTGAAGGGGCAAGTGAAAGAGAATTTTACTTGCCCGACCGGACAACTAATCTAATCTAATTAAAGGGGTCATATGATGCGATTTCATTTTTTCGTAATTTTGCAGTGTTAATGCATTCATGCTACATTTCAGCTTCATTAAATTGTCTGTGTAAATGCATCTAAATGCCACTTCAGCTGCTTCTGTTTCTCCAGCAGTGGAAAATTTGGTTTTGTTAATATTGATTTCATTTGATTGGTAACAGCCCTAGAGAGTCTTGTTATATTAAGTGAAATTATTAATAAAATGTAAGAATTTGATATGAAAGATGACATGCATTTAATAAGGTTAGGGGAAAACGCTCTTTTTATAGTCAAAAAAAAAAAAGAAAGGAAAAGGAAATCAATTCAAATAAATGTTTATATGCAGTAACTTTAGTCATATAAAATGTAATTTTCCAGCAACAAAATTGTGGCCAGTGAAAATGCTGAGTGGCTAGTAATTTTGGAAAACCACTAGCCACAGTGGCTGGTGAGCAAAAGAGTTAATGTCAAGCCCTGTATACAGTGAATACTTGTATTTATACTTGTATTGCAGTAAAAAATGTGGTGTACAGTGGTGGGGGTGCTTGACATGTGTCAAACACTAGAAAGGGGTGCACGCTGCAAAAAGTTTGGGAACCACTGCAATAAACCATAACTATTCTTCTAGTATTATGCATTTATTTGTTGTTTAATATAATTTCTGAACAGAACTTTGATTTTTCAAGCATAGTGAAATAATTTAGCGCGGAGCGGTGTTTCTGATCAGTGGAGCAAGGAGTGGAGCGGGAGCGGGAAATGGTGAACCCGAGCGGAGTGATTATTGAATGTTTGGAGCGCGGAGGGGAAATTGTTGCCGCTCCACTCCGCTCACATACTCTGGTACCAGTGGGCAATAAGAATAAAGCGCAGATATGCTGTTCTGAATGGACGTCGGGAACGGGATATTGTTAGAACAGCGCTTCCGTTCAAATTACACCAGAGTTACCGACCGCTACCGCGTTTTATTCGGGAATTTAATCCCGCAGCGCAAAAAATCTGGTCGGTTTCCGCGGGAATGCAGAACTCTACCGCAGTGGATGGATAGGCTACCAAAATGCGAACTAGCGATCTGAAACAATGGCCTCAGCACCCGAAGGGATAAGGTGACCAGACGTCCCATTTTTCCCGGGACTCACAATTCGTTGTCGATTAACTTAAAGTTATGGGCAGAATCGCGCTGATAGAAGTGCTCTCTCGCGCGCACGCTCCACTTCTTCAGTTCTCATATACAGCGCGCGATCAGTTCTCAGTGCTCAAATACACACACAGCAGTCCAAATGTCTATCGTGTAGAGTTGGGTGATTGGGACAGTTTTTGAATTTCCGCCATGTGCAAGGTTTCTTGCCATAAATTAAAAACATCAGCCCAACACATGATACATTTCTGTAATACTGAATATATTAACTACCCATTTGAGGAGGAAACAATGTTATATTTTAAAGAAAGGATGTGTGACGTACACTTTTCTGTAAACTGAGCCAAAAAAAAAATTGTTTTGTAACATTTGGGTGATTGGGACAGCACTTTTTTCCCCCATTGATTTAGGGTAGGGTAAGAATATTTACTGAATTGCACAAGTTAGTTCATACTTTGATATAATTTTATATGCAATATTTCCTTTTCTGTTCATCATCAAGAGTCCATGTTTATTTCTCAGTTCATAAATCCATCCACAATTCATACAATACAACACAACACAACACAACACATGCAACTGAGGTAAAAGAAGGCTTGAAGTCCAAAAGTCATTGAAAACGTTAAAAAATCAAATAGACACGTTAAAAAAAATGCTTCAGGTCCAAAAAAACGTAAATGCAGTCGGTTATGGAAGTGAATGTAAACAGGTGGGTGAAAACTGAACGCGTGTCAGTATTACAAGCATGCCTTCCGTCTTAAAGGGACAGCATTCCTAATTAAGTACCTATCCGTGTCATTAATGTTAACCAACAAAAGATGTGAAATAAATGTTAAGTAAACCTACTGTATCTGAAAAATGAGTTTAATTTGTATCTCTTTCGTATTTGTCTTATTGCCTTATTCTGCTTATTTTAAAAAAAAGTATAAATATAATTATATATATTATACTGTATATATTATATATGAACAACTATAATTTTTATAAGTTGCTCCCTTTTCACTATACTGTTAAAGGGATAGTTCAATCCAAAAATGAAAATTGTCATTTATTCAAGTTTTTCCAAATTCAATCCTTGATTCAAATTTCTCATAAGTTTAATTGATTTGGTCTAAAGAGAGAAGAATTAATGACTATTTTTGTTTGAAGACTACATATAAAATAGCTACCAAAATAAATGTTGGTAACTGCAGTTTGACTAAAAGTAATGACAAAGTAATGACTAAAAGTTGACAAAAATGCAATGACTTTTTGTCGACTAAAACTATGAAAGACTCAAATGACTAAAATGTGACTAAGACTATTAAGCAGTTTTGTCTCAAGATAAAGACTGACTAAATCAAAAATGTTTGTCAAAATTAACACTGTGTCAGGGAGACTCATCAGGGAGTGAACACATCTGCTCTAGTGAAGCTCGCGCCGCTGTTTGAACTTTGATCCGAGCAGATAAACGCTCAGAGTGGCGTGCTTCAAATGACTAGCGCTCTTTCAGTCCGTCTTTCAGCGCTCTTTCAGTCCGTCTTTCGGCGCTCTTTCGGTCCGTCCATATTAAACATTTATCGAACTCTTGTTATCGTTTATCGAGGAAATCTATATCGTGTGATAATTATCGTTATCGATTTATCACCCAGCCCTAGTTTCAAGTAGTTTTAGATTTAGTTTGTTGTAATAGAAACAATCTTTAGAGCTGTTGAATAATATAAATGGAGCAGCAAATAGGGGGACACTTTTTTTCAACAAAATGTATTAGGGATGCACGATATTGGATTTTTGCCGATATCCGATATGCCGATATTTTTCAACTCATTTTAGCTGATGCTGATATATTTGCTTTTGTTTGGAAACAACACCAAGTCTCTCCTGTGCAGAAATTATAAGCAAATTATTTTTAATTTTGGTTAGTTTTTAAAAATCTTTATTTGTTAGAGTTAAACAATAATGAAGTTCTTTTATAATGACAGTACATTGAAAATTTGGAAATAACTATAAATAAACTATATTCAATTGCTGCATTTATTATTATT
Source organism: Sinocyclocheilus rhinocerous (assembly GCF_001515625.1). Classification (NCBI taxonomy): domain Eukaryota; kingdom Metazoa; phylum Chordata; class Actinopteri; order Cypriniformes; family Cyprinidae; genus Sinocyclocheilus; species Sinocyclocheilus rhinocerous. Next base: position 95,232 of record NW_015624561.1, on the reverse strand, counting down.
TTTTTTTTCAGAAAGATGCAGTGGTAACCTTAACATTTTATTTTAAGATTTAACATTTTTTTAATGGTCTAAAGCAAAAGAGTTGTAAAAATTCTGAAAATCTTTTAGAGCTCATAATTTGTTTAAAAAATATAACATATTGCACATTAATGAATAAATCAGTATATATAAAATTATTTCAGTATATATAAAATTATTTAAGTCATGTTTGTGATTTTTTTTTTTTGTTCATGTAAGCTATGGCATCTGACCTTTAAATCAAAACATACTCATGATTGTTTGGCATCAATTACTGCTTTATTTAATCAAACACAGTCTAAATATTTGTGTATTTTGCTTTCATTTTATTAGAAGTAGGCCAACAGCGCCCCCTACGGAATTAAAACTCCTTACTGAGCTGGCATTAGGATCCGGGGGAGGCTGCTGCTGCTGCCGCTGCACGTGCTATTACGGTGCGTTTCCACTGGCACGTAGCGAGCGCAGTGGAGCGAGTGTTTTCTATTCATTCCTATGAAAGTTGAGCTTAAACGCTCGTGCTGTGTATTATGGGATTGAAAGCGGCGCGGAGAAAGCGTTGACAGCAGCTGAGAGCGTCAAAAAGATTGGGCATTCCTCGACTTCATGCAAATGTCGAGCGAAAAACGCCGGGTGACAACCAATCGCTGTGAAAGGAAGAAGATGAAACATAACAGGGTGTTTTTCAGAGGCGTGCTCTGCCCTAAATTTGACACGCCCCAAAGCAGTGGCGTTGTAGCGTTGCCAGTGACACTGAGCGCAGCTTTGACGCTGTAGTGGAAACGCACCATTACTGTTGACTATATCACACATCAAACGCGTCATTCTGTACGTGCATTCTCAGTTTAAATGCAGCGATCCAAAACCGTGAATCTAATCATCATTCAGGCAAAACTTTGCTTCAAGAATGAGCCACAATGCTGACATGATCTAATCGCTAGCACACCCTGAGTGCATGTGAGTTAATGTATTCCCCTTATCGGCAAGACATATCAGCATAATTTTTCATATCGGGCCGATGCCGATATTTACATTTAAAGCCTTTATCGGCCGATTCCGATATTGGTCCGATAATATCATGCATCCATAAAATGTATGTTAGATAATTTTGTAGTTGATCAAACATATTGAATAGTTCTCCTTATAGAAACTTGTGATTTGTGTCTATAATGTTTTACAAATTATATTTTGATATTTTCAGGGAAGAATAGTTTATAAAATTGCATCAAAAGGAACAAATTTTGTATAGAAATTGTCTTTGCACTGTTACAACGGGGTTCATTTTTTTTATATACTTTTTTTAATGCCATTCCATATCCATTGTTTAAACCGCACATCCATCTGTGCAGGTTTGAAGTCTCTATCATATGCCACCCATCTTAGCAGCCGTGCTTGTCTTTCCAATTTCAGAGTTTTGCATTCTTTGAACCAAGTATTAAGAGGAACTAATGTCCAATTGCTTAATTTGTTACAGTACATAATCTTAGTAGTTTTGTCCCCTAATAAAGAAGGGAGAGGAAAGTCTAGCTGTTTGAATTCTAATTCTTTCCATTTTGCGTCATAATCGTCAATACAGCAGCAAACTAGATATTTTCATTGTGCTGCTTTATAATAATCCTCCAAACAGGGAAGAGACAGTCCTCCCCTTTCCTTTGGTAATTGTAGTGTTTTAAGTCTTACCCTGGGTTTCTGATTTTTCCATATAAATCTTGAGATCATTCGGTTCCAGTCATTAAATTGTTTTTTTGGTATCTCTACAGGTAGTGATTGAAAGAAAAACAATAATCGCGGTAAAACATTCATCCTTATAATTTCTATTCGATTATACAAACTAAAAGTTAGAGGTGTCCAATTATCCAAGTCTGCTTTCAGTTCCTTCGTAATAGATCCATAATTTGAAATATAAATTTTAGCCAAATTCTTTGGTATGATAACCCCCAGGTATTTAATACTGTTTGTTTTCCATTTAAAATTATATTTTTTACGGATATTTTCCTGTGGTGAATAATTAAAAGAACGGGGTTCATTTTTATGTACTTTCACATTTCTGTTTTTTTTTTCAAGTTACTGACAAATGAACTGCTTTTGCTTTTATTTTAGAGTTTATTGAAGAAAGTGAGGAGAACGAAGAATTGAGTGAAGTTGAGGAGAAAAATCATTTTAAAAATGGAGAAAAACCTTTGAGTTGCTCTCAAACCAAACAGAAATATTTAAAGAAAAGAAGAGCCAAGAAATCTTTCACCTGCACTCAATGTGGAAAGAGTTTGACATGCAAATATAATCTTGATGTTCACATGAGAGTTCACACTGGAGAGAAACGGTTCACTTGTGATCAGTGCTGGAAGAGTTTCACACAATCGTCACAACTTAAGGTACACCTGAAAATCCACACTGGAGAGAAACCGCACATGTGTGATCAGTGCGGGAAGAGTTTCACACAAAAAGGAAGCCTTATGGCACATATGAGAGTTCATACTGGAGAGAAACCATTCACATGTAATCAATGTGGAAAAAGTTTCGCACACTTAGCAAACCTTAAGGTACACATGAACATCCACATTGGAGAGAAACCTTATAAATGTTCACACCGTGACAAGAGATTCAGTCAGTCAGGATACCTGAAAACACATGAGAGGATCCACACTGGAGAGAAACCGCACACATGTGATCAGTGTGGGAAGTGTTTCACACAATCAGCACAACTTAAAGAACACATGAACATCCACACTGGAGAGAAACTGTACTCATGTGATCAATGTGATAAAACATTTTTGAAAGCTTCAGTCCTGAAGAAACACCTGACAGGTTATACAAAGGAGAAGCCGTATTCATGTTATTTGTGTGGAAAGAGTTTTTCACGTTTTTCAATTTTGAAAGAACATCAGAAAACACATACTAGTGTGAGAGAGTACATGTGCTTTGAGTGTGAAAAGACTTCAGCAAACTGTTTAAAACAGCATGAAATTATCCACA
>NW_015624561.1:87160-92234 GCF_001515625.1 Sinocyclocheilus rhinocerous | reverse complement strand
ACACAATAGGATCCACACTGGAGAGAAACCTTATAAGTGTTCACACTGTGAAAAGAAATTCAGTCGGTCAACACATCTGAAAACACATGAGATGATCCACACTGGGGAAAAACCTTACAAGTGTTCACACTGTGACAAGATATTCAATAGTTCATCAGACCTGAAAACACATGAGAGGATCCACACTGGAGAGAAACCTTATATGTGTTCACACTGTGACAAGATATTCAATAGTTCATCAGACCTGAAAACACATGAGAGGATCCACACTGGAGAGAAACCTTATATGTGTTCACACTGTGACAAGATATTCAATAGTTCATCAGACCTGAAAACACATGAGAGGATCCACACTGGAGAGAAACCTTATATGTGTTCACACTGTGACAAGATATTCAATAGTTCATCAGACCTGAAAACACATGAGAGGATCCACACTGGAGAGAAACCTTATATGTGTTCACACTGTGACAAGATATTCAATAGTTCATCAGACCTGAAAACACATGAGAGGATCCACACTGGAGAGAAACCTTATATGTGTTCACACTGTGACAAGATATTCAATAGTTCATCAGACCTGAAAACACATGAGAGGATCCACACTGGAGAGAAACCTTATAAGTGTTCACACTGCAACAAGAGATTTAATAGGTCAGGAGACCTGAAAAGACATGAGAGAATCCACACTGGAGAGAAACCTTATATGTGTTCACACTGTGACAAGAGATTCAGTAATTCATCAAATCTGAAAACACACGAGAGGATTCACACTGGAGAGAAACCGTATCACTGCACTGCATGTGGGAAGTGTTTCAATCATTCATCTGCTCTACACAGACATACAAAAAACAATCACAGTAAGGCCCCGTACACACAGAGATGCATTTAGCTGTATACGTAAAAATTTTGTATTGTATCAGCGTTTCGTCCAGACGGATCCAACGTTTTGGGAGCCTGAAACCACTATTTTTTGAAACCGAGTCCCAGAATGGATAAATCTGAAAACAACACCTTTGCATTTTGGTGTGTACAGCCAATCCATATATTTTGTGAAACGGTGAAGTCATCACCCCATGTCTTTACCCTAGTCAGACATCGCTACGTCACGTAACAGCAACAACAAAGGCGGACTGCATGCTTGTGTTCATGCTGCTGAAGCCTATTAGCGTTACTAACTTTACTAGCTTTTCTTGTTGTTGTGTTGGGTTTGTATACAGCGCGCAAGGTTTATGCGCATGCTCCAAGTCTTCTTCTCCGTTTTTAGTGTATCTTTATGTCAGAATTACAGCGCCACATACTGGTCATACAAAGATGTCTATCAATGCAAGCAAGTGTCATTTGATCAGTACTTGTCTTTTGAATATCTAGGGATTGTGCTGAAAGGTGCTCTACGCATCCTATTTATCATCATTTACAGGCCTCCAAAATGCTCTCCAGCCTTTATTGAGGAGTTTACAGAACTGTTATCAATGATTTCCTCAGAGTTTGATTTGATTATGAGATTTTAATATTCACATAGATAATGCAGTAATCAATGCTACAAAATAAATTATAATGGTTTTAAACAGTTCTGACCTGATTCAGCATGTGCATGGACCCACACACAATCGTGGACACCCTAGATTTCCTCATCAGTAAGGGTCTAAACATTTCTTCCATTGTTATTAAGGACGTTGTACTATCTAATCACTTCTGTATTTTCTTTGATATATTAATCTCTGCTACCACTGAATCTAGATCTGTCTCTGTCAGAAAGAGATGCATTAACGAGAATAGCACTAGTGTGCTTTTTATGAAGGCTATATCTTTAACACCAAGCATTTCTGTAGGCTCTGTTGATCTTCTCCTTGATTCCTTTAACTCAAAAGTTAAGAATGTTATTGATGATATTGCTCCTGCAAAAGTCATTAAGAAGACTGGCAGACAAAAAGCACCCTGGAGAAAATCAACAGCAGTACAGAGTATGAAAAGACAATGCATAAAATCAGATGTGGCGGAAGACGAAACTTGAAATTCACTTTAACATCTATAAAGACAGCCTTCGTGCTTTCAATGTGGAACTAGGCAAAGCTAGACAGTCATTCTTCTCAAACCTTATAAACAGTAACTTAAAAAACACTCGCACTCTTTTTGCTACTCTTGAGAGACTGACAAAGCCCCCAAGTCAGATTGCCAGTGAAATGCAGCAAATGCAATGAGTTTGCTTAAAGAAAATCAGTAATATTAGAAAGGCGATTAGCACATCCTTTATTTATGCAGAGGTCAGACAGATTCGACCGCAATTTCAAAAAGCAGTTACTATGTCTGTTTTTGAAGCAATTGATAGCAAAATTTTGGAAGAAATAGTACAGCAACCTGCTATCTTGACACACTCCCCACATCTTATTTTAAAAGTGTGTTAAACTGTTTAGAAGCAGATCTCTTAGAAGTGGTGAACGCCTCACTTCTCTCTGGGACTTTTCCATACTCCCTGAAAACTGCAATTGTTAAGCCCCTCCTGAAAAAGAGCAATCTTGATAACACCATATTGAGCAACTATAGACCAATATCAAATCTTCCTTTTATAGGCAAGATTATTGAAAAGGTAGTCTTTAATCAGCTGAACAAATACTTAAACTCAAATGGATACCTGGACAATTTTCAATCTGGTTTCCGACCGCATCACAGCACAGAGACAGCGCTCATTAAGATAATAAATGATATTCGCTTAAATTCTGAATCTGGCAAAATACCAGTGCTGGTACTAATAGATCTCAGTGCTGCTACAGGTCTGCTCATGTCTGAAAATAATATATGAAAAACAAAATTATTTTATATAACAAAAACATTATAGCTTATATTTGTATAGTAAATTTTTAAATTAATGTAAAAACTAAAATGAATTGTAAAACTGAAAGTTATTTTTAAAATTGTGTTCAACATGGTGGGCCACATTTGAATTCGTGACGGGCCGCGGGTTGAGAACCACTGCTCTAAGCAAACTTGTGCAATGGCCAAACTTCAGTTTGGCAATGTTGACCTATATACCATGGGTTAAGATAAGACAAATCATTATAAATCATCATTATAAAAAAAATTCAATAATAATTATAAAATAAATTATCCTCTTATAATAAAATCATTTTTTTCTGCAATTTGAAATATATTTTCTTAAAAATATCTGTAAATAGTCAGGGGAAATGTTTAATATTAACCTAATATGGGTTTATACCTTTCTGGGATGGCAATCAAATGGTTCAGGTCATACTTAGAAGGGAGAGGTTATTATGTGAGTATAGGAGAGCATAAGTCTAAGTGGACGTCCATGACATGCGGAGTCCCACAAGGCTCAATTCTTGCACCGCTCTTGTTTAGCCTGTATATGCTCCCACTAAGTCAAATAATGAGAAAGAACCAAATCGCCTATCACAGCTATGCAGATGATACCCAGATTTACCTAGCCTTATCTCCAAATGACTACAGCCCCATTGACTCCCTCTGCCAATGCATTGATGAAATTAACAGTTGGATGTGCCATTCATGCAAGTCATTGCATTTGGAAACAAAGATGAAGTTCTCAAGGTGAATGCATACCTTGACTCTAGGGTTCAAAATCAAGTCAATCAAGTCAAGAATCTTGGTGTGATTCTGGAGTCAGACCTTATTTTCAGTAGTCATGTCAATAAATCAGCACAAGATTTGGAGAAACTTGTTCATGCCTTTATCACTAGCAGGGTGGACTATTGTAATGGTCTCCTCACCGTCCTTCCCAAGAAGACCATTAGACAGCTTCAGCTCATCCAGAACGCTGCTGCCAGAATTCTGACTAGAACCAGAAAATCTGAGCATATCACACCAGTCCTCAGGTCTTTACACTGGCTTCCAGTTACATTTAGGATTGATTTTAAAGTACTTTTACTCGTTTATAAATCACTCAATGGCCTAGGACCTAAATACATTGCAGATATGCTCACTGAATATAAACATCATAGACCACTCAGATCATTAGGATCAAGTCAGTTAGAAATTCCAAGGGTTCACACAAAACAAAGGGAATCTGCTTTTAGTTATTATGCCGTCCGCAGTTGGAATCAGCTTCCAGAAGAGATCAGATGTGCTAAAACATTAGCCACATTTAAATCCAGACTCAAAACTCAATTGCTTTTAAATTGAATTGAACCGAAAGCCTTTATTGTCATTGTATTTTTCTGCATACAATGAAAGTGAATGAGCACTGTGCTACGTCCGAACTGATTGCACTGTATTTTATGTATAATCTCTTTCTATTCTTAACTGTTTTAAATCATTTTAAATCAATTTTAGTTTATTTTAAAAGTTATTTTTTTATAATTATTTTAATTCATTTTATGTAAAGCACTTTGAATTACCATTGTGTATGAAATGTGCTATATAAATAAACTTGCCTTGCCTAAATAGCATATCAGTCTGGTGAGTAAAGTAAAAAATTAACTAGCCAATGGCGATTCTATTACCAAGGTGTGCGTAGAGAGACTGACGTTACAATAGGTTTTTAGGGCAACAGTGCTGCAGAAGTGGCTCATGAAGCATATTGTCAGACTCTGATCTGAATGAGCATGTGAGCCGCTGTGCTTGTGTGAATCCATATGGAGCAGTATGTGTGATACGAGCTGGTTTATTCAGTGTCTCGGTGGGGTAGGTGAGTCGCTTGAGCTCACAGAGGCAGTCTGTGTAGAGACGTGTGAAAAGAAGATATTTTTACTGAAACACACACCATTTATCTACTGCTGCCACCTGGAACAGACACACACTCATTCTGAGAGAAACCGCGCACAATAATGGATTCAAGAGCTGAGAGACTTATTAAAATGTCTTTTATTGAAATAATTAAGCGCTCAAATGAAACACAGCTTCTTTGTATGGTTGTTTATTTAAAGGGATTCCTAAGCTTTTTTGTCAGCTGAACTCCTTCCGTAAATGTAAGTAAATATATTCTTGGAGTACCCAACGAAAATTTAAGTTAATATTTTTAACAGCTTAACAACATTTGCATGTTCACAGTTTTCCGATGCCGATTAATGGTCACATGGCAGGCAAGCAAACATATTATATT
>NW_015624561.1:71687-77162 GCF_001515625.1 Sinocyclocheilus rhinocerous | reverse complement strand
GTCCGAACTGATTGCACTGTATTTTATGTATAATCTCTTTCTATTCTTAACTGTTTTAAATCATTTTAAATCAATTTTAGTTTATTTTAAAAGTTATTTTTTTATAATTATTTTAATTCCTTTTATGTAAAGCACTTTGAATTACCATTGTGTATGAAATGTGCTATATAAATAAACTTGCCTTGCCTTGGTCTGGCAAGTATATGTATACCCATCCCTACTTGTAAATAAGTAGGAGAGAGATCCATCTCATTAGTTTTCACTTTTACTTTCAGTAATTATTGATCATTTTTGCTTTGAGTAATTATTAAATGTTACCTTTTTATTAATACATTATCTTTACTTTTTATTTTTATCAACAACTTTTATGCTCTGCGGATTGTATTTGCATACGGAATTTTTTTTATATATAATTTTAGTTTTAATAGTTGAAGTCTTATATATTTGTTTTATATGTCTAAATAAAGCTTTTAAATTGAATTGAACTGAAAGCCTTTATTGTCATTGTATTTTTCTGCATACAATGAAATTAGTGGCATTGCTCCTGACTGGTGTTAGAAAATAAACATGTAACCAGAGACAAAACATGAGAGTATAGACTGTACAGTATAGTTATATACAACAAGTGACTGAGTCGTAATAATGCACATTGAGTAATCTGGGTAAAGTGAGCATCAGTGTCAGACTGTAGGGTTGTGGGGCCCTAGGCAAGATAATGAAAATGGGCCCCACTAGTGTAAAAACTGTCATATAAATTTGATGAGTGAAGAGAAAGCACATAAAATGACCATTTCAATATTTAAGTGTAAAAGTGTATTAATTGGAACACATTCAATAACACATGTACAAATATTTAAACAAGTTTTAAAAAAGGAGCGCAAGTGAGCTTGAGTAAATAGATACACATGAAACAAATAATTAAAATATAACTGAAGTGTACATAAAAACTAAATAAAATAGAGTATAAACAAAATAAACATGCTAATATTCGTAAATGACAAGAAATGCAGTATATTCTTCTTGTTTTTAACGCCTGATTGATGATAGATACAGTTTGGATTCAATTTCTACCACAACTTCACTTCAAATCTCTCTATGATTCTTTCATTTCAAATAAATTAAAAATATCATCAATGTGTAACGAGACTTCATGACGTTACGAGAGACTCTTCTGAGAGGCAATATTAAGTGAATTCCAAAATCTGAACCGTAACAAGAGTTTGTTATGCCTGTTTGTAGGGCTGCACAATTTGGTCAAAAATGTTGTTTTTATATATTGTTGTGTAATATGCATAAGAGTACAATTACCCTGCCTCATTGTTTAATGCATTTAGTCAATATATTATGTCTAAGGGTGTATTATTTTGTTTATTTCCTGGGAAGGCCTCATACAGGCAAATATGTAACTGCTGCATGTTGTAGAGGAAATTAAGGAATTGTCCTATTGCAAGTATGCCTTTACTTTTTATGTAATACCTGTGTATTGTAACCAAATACAATTGTTATTGGTATCGTTTTATTGAGAAAGTTGTTTATTAAGAAAGACACCACACATGATATTGTATTTGATATATTAAGAAAGGGGTTTATTAAGAAAGACACCACACATGATATTGTATTTGATTTATTAAGAAAGACAATACACATAATATTTTATTTGATTTATTAAGAAAGTGGTTTATTAAGAAAGACACCACACGTTATTGTATTTGTTTTATATTTGTCAGTGGTATTTGCCACACTTGTTGTTTTAAGCGTTTATTAAGAAAACGTTTATAACATGTGTAAGCAAGAGCACAGCTAGAGATGACACATGTATTAGCAAGAGCTTTGAAGAAAAAAGAAGGTGGGCATTACCTCAGCTGGTGTGTTTCAGATGAAGCATAAAAGACAGCAGAGCAAAGAATCCTGAAGAAGAAAAATGAGAAGATGCAAGGCCTTTTATAAACAAATTCTTAGGTGATTTCCAGTATGATGTCACAAGACATTGGGATCCACATGCTGTCTATAAAAGATGAAATCAGATGCTGCTTCGAGACCACCTGAAGAGCTCTCCAGCACCAGAACCATCGCTGATATTGCCTTGAGCAACGAACTTTTTGATATTTATACTTTATTAAATACTTATATAAAGTAGTTGTAGAATATTTGTACTGCTTACTTACTAATTGTAATAATAAACTGACTTGTATTTATATATATATATATATATGCTTTCCTGGCATTGTTTTATAGCTAAGAACAGACCACGGAGAAGTCTTCTGTGACCTGTTTTGTAAGTATGAACTTAGATGCTTATGAGATAGGACAGATTTGACTTACTTTACCTAACCTGAGAATAAATAAAATAAGGTAGAAGGTGTAGGAAATTTAGCACCATAAAACATGGCGCCCAACGTGCCCGGGGCAGATTGATCATCAATTACTGGCCAGGATTGACAGTTGGCTTACTCGCTCGTATGTTTTGATGTTTAGAACATGAAATAAGAAATTATTGAGGAAAACTGAATCCTGTGAGACCCAAAAGAGAATAGAATAATTCAGTGGGAATTATTTAAGTTAAACAACCCAGAAAGGGTCGAAAATTCGACCTTACAAGCTGAGAGGGCTGTGAAGGTTTACTTAGCCGATAAAGAGGTAAGAGATAAAATCCCATACGGCAGGTCTCAGAGAGGCTAGAATAGCCGAAGAGACAGGGCTTCTGTTAGGAGAGGGACGCCTCCCTAACAGAGCCAGACTCTTCATTCAAGTTTATATGAGTGATATGTAAGTCGCTTTGAAGGCGAAAGACATCGGTTCAAGAAACTGAATCGTGTGAACTGATCCTTTGGATCCCGTCCAGATTGAGTTAGAAAAAGGGGCAAAATACTCAAAAGTGAGTTAAGAAGTGAATAATAGACTTATGAGCTAGAAAATGTAAATAGTTAATAATGCCAGAAAAATGTAGGATGGCTACAAATTAACATGGAAAAAAAAGAAAGGTATTTTTTAGCAAAATAGATGTTAATAGATAATATCTGAGATAAACATACCCGGGGCACATATTTTAGGTGTGCGATTGTGTTGTAAAAGATAAGAAATCTGTGTAAACGGCTTTAACCATAGAGAATAGTGACGGCACAGGCAAGATGTAGTTTCTGTCAGATGAGTTGCTGCATATCGTTAAAACGGATTGCCGTGAAAAACTTTTGAGTGCAGCGAGCTTAAAGTTTAAAACTAAAACCATAACGGCAACTGAAATTAGAAAATAAATGTAGAAAGTAAGAAAAATTAAGCAGATAATTAAAGTAGATATTTAACTTTAATCAGTAGAAGACAATTTTAGCATCCAATAATTTATAATTGAAGCGTAGCTATGTGAAATTACAAACATAGCGGAATTAAATTAATAGTAAGTTTGTTAAATACACAATACAAATAAGAAACAACAATAGAAAGAATCTGACAAATAAAAGTAATGAAAATAAGAAAGGAGATGAGCAGCCAGAATCGTTGCAGCCCGTCCGCACCCCGTAAAAATGCTTGTAGTGGGAAGAGATTTACAACAGTCGCAATGAGAGAGTTGTAGAAGTTAGAGCTTGAATTACTCTTTATAACATAAAGAGAGCAAAAATAGTAAATCACATAATAAGTCAGAATTTATGCAGTGTTTTGAAAGACTGTGATTAAATAAGTGTATGATAAAGAAAACTAAATAGTTAAAACAGGAAAGTGAAAATAAGTCAAGTTAAACATTAAAATTAAACAAAGACAAAAAATCCTGGCAAAGAAAATAGAAAATATTGATGAAAATGGAACAAGAAAGTTGTTCCAAACAGAAATGTAACTTACAAAAAGATTAAGTCAGTTAGTTACAGAGCGTTATGCAGTCTGAAAAGTTATTTAAAACTTAAATTGTAATACAGGAAGGTTACAATTAGAGGGTAATAAAGCAGAATCAGAATCAGAATTAGCTTTATTCGTCAGGTGTGCGCAAACACACAAGGAATTTGTTGTGGTTTTTTTAAGGTGCTCCTGGTACATACATGCATACATACATACATACAAACATACACACCTGACATGAGAACAGAAAAAAAAAAACATTTAATAGTAAGACTTAATAAATAATAATAATGTGTATGAATCTGGAACAGAAGATTTATGTACAGATTTGTTGAGAAAGAGGCAATAATTAAGGATGTAGAATGATGAATTACGGAAATGAATTACAGAACGCAGGTAATGATTCATATGTTAGCTGTTTAAGCTGGAGATGGCATGGGGGAAAAAACTGTTTTTATGCCTAGATGTTCTAGTGCACAGAGATCTGTAGCGTCTGCCTGAGGGGAGAAGTGCAAACAGGTTGTGTCCGGGGTAAGAGGGGTCTTTGATGATGTTACCTGCCCGTTTCTTCACTCTGGAGTTGTACAAGTCCTGAAGGCTGGGCAGGTGCACACCAATGATCTTTTCTGCTGTCCTAACAGTCCGTTGCAGTCTTCTTAAATCTGATTTGCTGGCTGACCCAAACCAATAAACAAATGATAATGAGAATACAATTTAGAATAAGTAGACTAATGAGATTATTAAACAGGGAAAAATGAGGTTAAGAGAAGTTGTAAAATCAAACGTCTAAAAACTGGGGAAAAGTCTCAGAGTGCAGAAAAACAGAGATGAAGCAGAGACATTAAGATTTACGATAACCCCATTAGACACTAGGAATGTGAAATTTAGCGAGAGCAGAATAAAGAACAGAAAAACGTGAAGAGACCACATTACAAAATAAAAAGAGTTGCATATGCAATTTTTAACCTGCTAGGAGAACAAGCATTAGAAGAAATAGAGAATGCACGTGAGCAGTCAGAAGCGGCTCAGTGGAATTCTATAATGCACGCTATAATGACAAATTATAGAGCAAAGTTATATACTATTAAGCACTTTGAGTTAGAAGCTGAGACAATGATGTCATACTGAATTTAAATTAGACTCAGTATAGGAGTTAAAATAATACATTTAATACTGAATTTAAATTAGACTCAGTAGATGAGTTTAAATAATACATTAACCTTGATAGGGACAGGACTGTAAGAACATTCTATGACAGCTGTAATTAATGGAACATTGACAGGAATAATAAGGAATTCAGAAGAGGAATTTCCTCTGAAATTAAATTAGTTAAAGGTGCCATAGAATGCATTGATACGATATTTTAAATTGTTCTCTGATATCTACATAGAAGGTATGTGGCTTAGGTAAGGGCAAAGAATCTCCAGAAACGGTTTTACATGTCCATTTACAACCCTAGGATTTGTCCCTAGAATGAAATGGTCTGTTTTTACCTTATTTGGAAGGGTCATGAATAATAAAGTTGAGCTCTGCTCTGATTGGCTGTTTCACAGTGCGGCTCATTTCAGTAGCTCACACAGCACGTGTGATATATTTCAATACTCTCTCTCGCAGTTATATCATTGGGTAATTATACTGTATATAAAATGC
>NW_015624561.1:67640-70095 GCF_001515625.1 Sinocyclocheilus rhinocerous | reverse complement strand
GCTGTCCTAACAGTCCGTTGCAGTCTTCTTAAATCTGATTTGCTGGCTGACCCAAACCAATAAACAAATGATAATGAGAATACAATTTAGAATAAGTAGACTAATGAGATTATTAAACAGGGAAAAATGAGGTTAAGAGAAGTTGTAAATTCAAACGTCTAAAAACTGGGAAAAAGTCACAGAGTGCAGAAAAACAGAGATGAACCAGAGACATTAAGATTTACGATAACCCCATTAGACACTAGGAATGTGAAATTTAGCGAGAGCAGAATAAAGAACAGAAAAACGTGAAGAGACCACATTACAAAATAAAAAGAGTTGCATATGCAATTTTTAACCTGCTAGGAGAACAAGAAATAGAAGAAATAGAGAATGCACGTGAGCAGTCAGAAGCGGCTCAGTGGAATTCTATAATGCACGCTATAATGACAAATTATAGAGCAAAGTTATATACTATTAAGCACTTTGAGTTAGAAGCTGAGACAATGATGTCATACTGAATTTAAATTAGACTCAGTATAGGAGTTAAAATAATACATTTAATACTGAATTTAAATTAGACTCAGTAGATGAGTTTAAATAATACATTAACCTTGATAGGGACAGGACTGTAAGAACATTCTATGACAGCTGTAATTAATGGAACATTGACAGGAATAATAAGGAATTCATTTCCTCTGATTCCTCTGAAATTAAATTAGTTAAAGGTGCCATAGAATGCATTGATACGATATTTTAAATATATCTACATAAAAATCTCCAGAAAAGGTTTTATATGTCCATTTACAACCCTAGGATTTGTCCCTAGAATGAAATGGTCTGTTTTACCTTATTTGGAAGGGTCATGAATAATAATGTTGAGCTCTGCTCTGATTGGCTGTTTCGTAGTGCGGCTCAATGTTGAGTTGAACTCTGCTCTGATTGGCTGCTTCACAGTGCGGCTCATTTCAGTAGCTCACACAGCAGGAAGAAAACACAGGGAAAATATATATTTCAATACTTTCTCTCGCAGTTATATCGTTCGGTAATTATACTGTATATAAAATGCGGACATCAGGGAGCTGTTATTAATATGCGGGGCATTGAAACAATCCTCACATAAGTCCCTGGTCTGTCTAGATGTTGCAGAACATAATGCAGTCCCATGTTTACTGCATCGTCCACAGACCTGTTTGCTCTGTAGGCAAACTGCAGGGGGTCCAGTAATGTCCTTCAGATAAGCCAAAAGTCTTTCAAATGATTTCATGGCCACAGACGTTAGAGCCACAGGTCTGTAGTCATTAAGTCCAGTAATTTTGGGTTTCTTTGGGACAGGGATGATGGTGGAGCTGTTTTGTTTTGTTCTGTTGAAGATCTGTGTGAAGATGGGGGCCAGCTGCTCAGCACAGGTTTTCAGACAGGCTGGTGTCCTGTCTGAAAACACCGTCTTGACCTGGTGCTTTTCTTCTCTTGTTCTTTCTGAAGACCTGACACAAGTCATCTTCACTGATCTGGAGTGCTGGAGGGGGGGGGAGAGAGGGGTTGCAGGATGTGTGAATGGTGTTTTTTCAAACCTGCAATAAAACTTGTTCAGATAATCTGCCAGTTATTGATTCTCCACAGTGCTGGGGGATGGTGTCTTGTTATTGGTGATGTCTTTCAGACCTTTCCACACTGAAGCAGGATCGCTGGAAAAGAATTGGTTCTTTAGCTTTCCAGTATAATTCCTCTTTGCCACTCTGATCTCCTTTTCCAGTGTGTATTTAGTCTGTTTATACAAGACATTATCCCCCTTCCTGTGAGCATCTTCTTTGGCCTGACGGAGCTGTCTGAGTTTTGCAGTGAACCATGGTTTGTCGTTGTTGTAAGTTAGATGAGTCCTGGTAGGAATGCATATGTCTTCACAGAAACTGATATAAGATGTTACAGTCTCTGTGAGCTCGTCCAGATCGGTGGCAGCAGCTTCAAAAACACTCCAATCAGTGAGGTCGAAACAGGCTTGTAAAACCCACTCTGTTTCATTAGCTTTACAGTCCTTAATACAGGTTTAGCTGATTTCAGTTTCTGCCTGCAGGTTGGTATAAGATGAACTAAACAGTGATCAGAGAGCCCCAAAGCTGCCCGTGGGACGGAGCGATATGCATCCTTTATTGTGGTGTAACAGTGATCCAATATATTACCGTCTCTCGTGGGACATGTAACATGCTGTCTGTATTTTGGCAGTTCTCACACAGGCTTACCACACATTCTACAAGATCAGATGCTTGTTAGTGGTGCTCAGGATCTGTAAATCATTCGCCATCATCCCTCTCCTTACTCTGTTTATGTGGTAAGTGAAATCTTATGTACTGTAATGTAACAGGCTACTGCTAGCAAGCAGCTAACCATGTCCCTTTAGTGGCTCGCGTTATTTTATTAGAACACGTTATTTGTTTTCCGTGCCTTTCTTAATACAGACACCAACCCATCCCTGCAC
>NW_015624561.1:46744-66983 GCF_001515625.1 Sinocyclocheilus rhinocerous | reverse complement strand
GCCCATCCCTGCACATCACATCTCCTGCACAGCCTGGAACATAGCATTTATTTCCATGATCTGCGATTTTCGCTATTATCCTCGCTTGTTTCTTCACAATACCTGCAGAACTTATGATGATTCGGCTGTGCAGGTTCGGCTGGCGGCTGGCATAGAACATGGGTAGGTATATGCAAATGTTGGGGGCATACATATTAGTGATCCCGACTGTAACGTCACAGTCGGTGTTATGTTCTGATTCGCCTATTTTTCAGTGGTCTTTTGCATGCACAAGATTTACATAAGAAGGAGGAAACAATGATGTTTGAGGCTCACGGTATGTCATTTCCATGTACAGAACTGTTATTATTAAACTATGCCAAGGTGAATACAGTTTTCCATTCTATGGCACCTTTAATGAATAATAGTGATAGAGATAAATGTAAACAAAGTTAAATTAAAAGAAAAAGAACTATAGAACCCTGCAGTACAGCAGTTTCTGCTTCAGAGAGAGAAGGAGCACATCAGGATCAGTCAGAAATAAGAAATAAGCAGTTTTACAGATAATTTAGAAGGAGAGCAAGAAAATGACTAATTTTCGTCAATATTGAATACAGAAAGTGCAGGTAAAGACATGTAATTAGAAATACAGAGGCATACAAGACTGTGACATACATTAAGAAAGGAAAAATATTGCAGCTAAGGAGAGTGCCTAAACAAATTCAGAATGATTGGTCAAAAGCTGAAATTAGAGGGATCAAATATAAAAATCCCAGTACTAAGAAGAGAGGAAGAGACCTAATAAGAAGTGAGATAGGAAGATTGTTAATATTCTAATTATTGGGTAAATGAGAACGACTAGTAAAACCACCTCCTGCTGCATTACCCAGGTGAAAAATACATAGTATTAAATGCATTAAAAATATACTTGAAATTCAAGTAGTATGTTTATAATACATTTGTATTCCCAACATGCTTATTTGAAGTGCAATAAAAATATATTGAATTTCATTTTAATATATTTCTAAAAAGTATACTAGAAGTACTTTTGTATTAAATATATGCTTAGTTATACTTCTAAGAAATATGCTAAACAGAAGCATACTTTTAATGTATTTATAAAAAGTATACTAGAAATACTTTGGTAATAAATATATATATACTCTAACTGTAGTTCATGAAGTATTAAAAGGACATTTTAAATGTATTTTAAGAAATACACTTAAATTGCACTAAATATACTTAAAGTGGTTCCAATTTAACACAATTTCAATATATTAAATATATTACAAATAGATTACTTAAGCATATCTTGAAATACACTTAATATACTTAAAGTTGTTTCAAAATAATACATTTAATATGCACTTAGTATAGTATAATTTAAATATAGTAAGTATGTCTGAAAAAGCACAATTTAAATATATTTATTTTTCACCTGGGTAATTGCTAAACAAGAGAAATCAAAATCAGTAAAACAGATAATATTCCAAGAAAGTTATGAATATACTATACTATAATATATATAATAGAAAAATAGTTAGGGAACTGGAGACAGCGAGCTATAGTGCGATTAGAAACATCTATAAGCTAGGATAGTGCAGAAACAGACCAGAGGCAGAACGATAGAAGGGAGTCTTCTTACTCCTGCTGCTGGAATGAGAGGAATTCAGTTAGACAGTTAGAGTTTGTAATGCAAAAGAACAAACACATATACAGGCAAAGTTGTTAGAGCTGCAGTTGACAAATGCAGTTAGAAAGCAGATAGCGCGGTCAGGAGAACATAATAGTACAGATACAGATTGTATTATTAAAGAGGCAGAAAATGCAAATTTAAGTTGCGAGGATATAAATTGCTTATTACATAAATGCACAGGATATGTTATATGAGCAGAAGCCATAAAAAAGTGAGAAATTGAACAGGAACAGAAGATAAACATTCACAATAGAAGGAAATGCTAATTAATGCATCTAAAGACCAAGTTCCATTGTAAGCGTATGGTTATCTATAGAGGATGATATACCAATAACAGATAAAGTAAGATTATTAAGAGATATGAGTTGAAATAGCCCAGGTGGATATAAATTAGTAACAAACTTGAATACTGCAATTAAGAAACAAATTGAAGAAAGATATATGAATATGAATATGATTTGAGCTCTAATATGTGAGAATAGTGAAGGGAAAAAAGAACCGCAAAATACGTGTAAACAGAAACAACAAAAAAGTTAATCCTTCGCAAACACAAAGTAAAATAAGTAAAGAAAAGAAGTATAATACTTGATTTCAAGCTATGCAGAGAGAAAGGAAATTAATTTAATGTGTCTAAAACAGAAAATCAGAGCACATAAGCCTGAAAGAAAGATAGGTAGAATACAGAAACAAGAAAAAATGAATTAGGAAGTAATACAACAAGTTATAGGTCAGAAGATAAATGGGGAAGAATGACCCCAGTAGAAGGAGATCTGGTCATTTAAAAAGCATAAATGTAAAACTCAAATATAAAATGAGTTGGGCATAATAAAATAATAATTAAAATAGAGAAATAGCCAGATGCCAGAAGAATAAAAGTAGAAAAAAAGAGAGAGGGCTGGAAAATAGCTCATAACATATTTACTCAGAATGAGAAAATAAAAAGCAATTAAAATGGCAAAAAAGATAAAAATTATGAAACTGGCTAAGTAAGAACCCATAATGTGTCATAATGTGTAAATCTACAGAGAAGTAATGATTAAAACTTTACAGCAAGGATATTGTTTAATATGACATTTGGTAGATTAATGCAATGACTATAAAGATAACTTTAAATGAGTTAGAAATAGCAGGGCTAAATATAAAAATGATACAATGTGAATTATTGCCAAATACAGGTGAATTTAGAAGGATTTTAAATCTTAACATACTAAATCAATGAGAGTTCAGAGTGAATTTAAAAGCTCTGAGATGAAAAATAGTTTGAGACGAAATAAAAGATTTAGTTACTAAATTAAGTCAAAGGGCTAATCTAGTTAACAAGAACAGAAGATAAAATTGTGTTAGAAGAAACAGTGCATGCTAAAGTTTATAATATTACGAAGAACAAAGACAGAAAAAAGCTTGAAAATCAATACATGAATCCTATTGAGGAATTATATAATACATGTTTGGGAGTTGAGAGAATACTAAGACTGAGTTTTAACTTGCAAAACAGAAATGTACAGCTTTGATTTAAAGTCGCAAGGAGCTTCAGGACACTCCATTACGGCGCAGCTTTCTACGAATAGAAAAGAGGTCATCAAGAATCAAAGGAATCAAAACTTGCATAAGAAGCATTAAGAAATGTATTTAAAGAAATTAAAAAACGAGAGTAGGAAAAAGTCCAAGAAAGAAGAAGGACTTACATGTGAAAACTTAGACCGGTGTTCACTAGGTGTGTTGAAGCAGAAAGGTCAGAAAAGGTCAGGGAGATAGTATCACGTTGTACCAGTCTGTACTAGACCTAACTCCAGGAGTTTATGTGTGGTAAAAGCATTGCAGAAATGTATAGAAGATGAAATTATGCAGCCTATTTAATTCTAGGTCATGAATTTGGATCTTAATCATTAAAACACGTATAAACTAACAAGTTATGTCGGATTGGAAAAAAAAAAATGAAAGAAAGATATGGAAAAAGAAATAAAAAATGTTAAATTAGACTCATAAAAAGAAGGGAAGATTGTAAACAGAAAATAAACCGACAGACAGTATAGGGAAAACAAATAGTACAAAGCACAGTTGTTATAACTGACTAAGCTGAGAAGCAATAAGACATTACAATGGAAAATGTATTATTTGTAGATATTAAGTAAAGCAAATCCATAAAGAGTTAAACCTAAAAAAATAAAGAAGTAAAATGAATAGCAGAGGAAGACTGTTAGAGATTTGACTCGTAGTTCTGTATGTGTGTTTGTCAGCAAGGCAACAAAAAACATGTGTCGTAAAAAATGCCATAAATAAATGCCTAAGTGTGTTTCTGGACGGGATACCAAAGTGGATCTTTAAAAATTGGGTAGAAAAATACTCAATAAGACATGTCGATTAAAATAATAGACAGAATTTGGGCATGGATTTAGTGATTCAACTAACAAGACAATTAAGGCAATATGTGAACAACTTTGGCAAGTCTGGTGTCATTTAAATCATGGTAATAACATGAGATACAAAGCAAAAAGGTTTCTAGTTAATTTGAACAGTATAATGAAAAACTAGATTCTGATGTTTCAGCTCAATAAGAAAAATATTAAGCTGAAACAATAACTGGCAACAAAAGAGAAAAGTTAAACTTTCCAAGAAGGGTAGAGTATGAAGAAAAGTGTTGAATATATTGTGTGATACATATAAGAATGTTATTTTGATATAATTATGGTGTATATTTTCTTTAATTGTTTTTTGTATATTTTTACAGTTTCACAGTTGAATCATAAACTTCAGAAACGACTTGATGTCTCCGGCTAGGTTTTTTGAGTCACTGTTTAACTTACTGGATAGTTAGATACCAGAGAAGTCTAATAAGGCCAGTATAGTGAAAAGACAATGATACAACGGACTGAGAAGGATGCTCAAGAATTGTGTGGAATCAAGATTTAGACATTCAAGAAACTCTATCACATCAATCTGATTTTCCTGCATACGATCAAGCCTCACATGAGCATGGCAGAATGTCAGATAGACTCGGCAGATCTTAAAGGCACAGGGGAAGACGTGCATTCCGTCAGCACACGTTCCTCTAAAGCATCCAGTTGTTCTTCGAGGGGATCCAGTCGTCACTCAAGTGCCAGCATAGCTCTTTTCAAGGCAAAGGCAAAAGCAGAAGCCGCACAAGCCAGAGCAACATACGCTAAAAGAGAAATAGAACTGAAAGTTGAACAGGCACGACTTCAAGCAACATTGGAGGCTTTACAAGAGGAGAAAGAAAAGGATGCTGCTTTAGCAGAAGTTCAGGTACTGGAGGAAGCATTTTTAGAAACAGAACGTAGCGCAGCTAGTAGGGTATCAATTCCCGTTCCCATTGAAGACAGCCAAAGTCGTACAGCGGATTATGTGAAGACACAATCTAAAGTTAGTAGTGGTACGCTGCCCTCTAGTGGTGGTAAGGAAATGCAACCACCGCTTCAAGCTTCTCATTTAATTAGTCCATTTAAAAGTGAGCCAGATTTTAAGAGCATACCAATTAGTTCACAAAACATGGACTTTGGTGCAGACATGTCTCAGAATGCCACCCACAAGCAGTCTCCGCATTATCACTGCCAAATGCAGGGTAGGCCTCCTGATAAAGGAGATTCCGTGTCCATTACTTATGATCTCGCAAAGTATCTAGCTCGTACGCAGCTTGTGTCAGCAGGGCTAACTTACTTTGATGACAAACCCATTAACTACTGGGCATGGAAATCATCTTTCCAAGGTGCTATTTCTGGTCTGGATCTTACCCCTGCAGAAGAACTGGATCTCTTAATTAAATACCTGGGTAGAGAATCCTCTTAGCATGCACGGAGACTGAAAGCTGTTCATATCAGAAACCCATCAGCTGCTCTGATAATGAAGCCATTGAACAAGCACTTTTTGTCAAGCTCGAAAACTTACCCAGAGTGACAAACAAGGACCCACAAAAGCTTAGAGATTTAGGAGACCTCCTCACAGAACTAGAAGCTGCTAAGCTTGAAGGATACTGACCGGGTCTAGCATACTTGGACACTTCTAAGTGAGTAAATCCTATTGTGGAGAAACTTCCATATAACATTCAAGAAAAGTGGATGTCATTTGGATCCAGATACAAGCAAGAATATCATGTTGCTTTTCCACCTTTCTCAGTGTTTGTGAATTTTGTACGTTCGGAAGCAAAAGCACGCACAGATCCAAGTTTCAATACATTCCCTCATGCAAGATATGAGAAAGGAGAAAGATTTGAGAGACAAAGACAAATGCCAATATCCGTTCACAAAACTCAAATTAATCCTTCAACTAAAGCACGAGCCGAACAGGAAAAGATATCAGTCAGCCCAAATAAAATCTGCCCAATACATGGAAAACCCTATCCTTTAAGAAGATGCAGAGGGTTCAGAGAGAAATCTCTACTGGATAAAATGCAGTTCCTGAAAGAGCAGTCCGTGTGCTATCATTGCTGTTCCTCCACTGATCATCTTGCCAAGAATTGCACTGTGGAAGTTCAGTGCAAAGAGTGCGGTAGTGACTGTCACCCATCAGCCCTTCATCCAGATCCTGCCCCCTGGAAATCTCAGGCATCTACCCCTGCCTCAGAGTATGGCGGGGAGAAAGACAAATCAGTTAGTCATGAGGTTACATCTGAGTGCACGGAAGTCTGTGGAGAAGGTTTGAGTGCACGGTCTTGTTCAAAAATTTGTCTAGTTTCTGTTTATCCAGCTGGACACAAAGAGCAAGCAAAGAGGATGTATGCTATCCTAGATGAGCAAAGCAATTGCTCCTTGGTGAGAAAAGATTTCTTTGACATCTTTAACATCAAAAGCCCATTTCCCTACACACTAAAAACGTGCAGGGCTTCTAGAAACAGCTGGTAGAAGAATTTTTGATTTCATTGTGGAATCCATTGATGGAAAGATAAGTCTACCTCTCCCTTCTCTTTTAGAATGTAATCAGATTTCAAACAATCGTACAGAGATTCCGACTCCTGATGCAGTGTTCCATCACAGCCACCTGAGACATATAGCACCGGAAATACCACCTCTCGACTCCGATGCTGAGATTCTTCTATTACTGGGCAGAGACATCCTACAAGTGCACAAAGTGCGCCAACAAATTAATGGCCCGAATGATGCCCCCTTCGCTCAAAAACTGGATTTGGGCTGGGTTGTCGTCGGGGATGTGTGTCTCAAAGGAGCTCATAGGCCATCTTCAGTTCATACTTTCAAGACTTTCATCTTGGAAAGTGGCCGTCACAGCTTTCTGAGTCCATGCTACAGTCAAATCAAGGTAAAAGAGAAGTTGGATGTAAATCCACAATGGCAACAATCTCTAGAAGCCTCACCCGAGGACCCCTTTCTGTTAGTGTCTGATGGTCAAAAGATTGGTCGTTCAGTTTTCTCCTACACAGCGAATGATCATAAGATTGCTCCATCTGTGGAAGACACTAGGCTTCTCCAGATCATGGACAAAGAGGTCTTCCAAGACCGCTGCAATAGTTGGGTTGCTCCGTTACCTTTTCGTGAGCCCAGACAAAGTCTAACTAACAACAAAGACTATGCATTGAAACGTCTTCTTGCACTGAGACACGCTCCGAACAAGCGACCGCAAATGAAAGCACACTTCCTGGAATTTAAGGACAACTTGCTAAAAAATGAGCATGCAGAGATAGCACCGCCTCTTCAGCATGGTCAGGAAGTGTGGTACTTGCCGCTGTTTGGAGTGTATCATCCTAAGAAACCTAATAAAATACGAGTTGTCTTCGATTCAAGTGCACCCTATGAGGGAGTTTCACTGAACAGTGTGCTTCTCACAGGCCCTGATTTGAATAACATCTTGCTAGGGGGTCCTGATGAGATTCCGTAAAGAGCCTGTGGCTATTACTGCTGACATACAGCGCATGTTTCATTGTTTTCTGGTTAGGGAGGATCATAAGGAGTATCTTAATTCCTGTGGTACAGAAACAATGACCTTAACAGTGAGATTGTGGATCACAGAATGCGTGTGCATGTTTTCGGGAATAGCCCATCACCAGCAGTGGCTATCTATGGCCTACGGAGTGCAGCCAAAGAATATGAAGAGAGTTTCGGCAGTGACAGCAGAAAGCTGGTAGAGAAGGAGTTTTATGTTGATGACATGCTGAACTCATGTGCTACAGAGGCAGAGGCGATCGATCTTCTCAAACGTACACGAGATGCTTGCAATGTCTAATTTTAGACTGCACAAGATTATCTCCAACTGTCCAAGCGTGATTGAAGCTTTTCCTTTGGAAGATCTTGCTGATGGCATTAAGGATCTGCAACTTTTCTCAAATGGCCTTCCTATCCTACGTAGTCTTGGTGTGTCCTGGAACGTTGCAACAGACACTTTCATGTTTCATGTTTCAGATGATGACAAGCATTTCACTCGGAGAGGAGTTCTATCTACCGTGAATGGCTTGTATGACCCTGTTGGATTCCTTGCGCCTGTTACCATACAAGGGAGGTTACTGTTGAGGGAACTTACCAAGTCAACCCTATTATCATCCCGGGTACACATCATGTAGCAATGCTGATCGTGCGACATTATCATGAGGCTGTGAAACATCAGGGCAGGCACTTTACAGAAGGTGCAGTTAGAGCTGCTGGATTTTGGCTGGTAGGAGGTAAAACATTTCGTTGGAGCTTCTCGAGAACTCAAAATGGATGAATCTAGTGAGAGTTATCCGACAGATATTAAAAACATAATTGCAGCTCACAAACTTACTCAGAAAAGTGCATTGAGGAAACTATCTCCTGTCCTTGACAGCAATGGATTACTTCGAGTAGGAGGCCGTATTGCCAAATCAGGTCTGGAACCTTGTGAAGTCAACCCTATTATCATCCCGGGTACACATCATGTAGCAATGCTGATCGTGCGACATTATCATGAGGCTGTGAAACATCAGGGCAGGCACTTTACAGAAGGTGCAGTTAGAGCCGCTGGATTTTGGCTAGTAGGAGGTAAAAAGTGTATACGCAGTTTGCTTTTCAAGTGTGTAATCTGCAAGAAGCTGCGAGGGAAGACAGAACATCAGCAGATGTCTGACTTGCCAGCAGAACGGCTGACGGTAGCTCCACCCTTCACATATGTGGGTGTTGATGTTTTCGGACCATGGGAAGTGACTGCCCGTAAGACCAGAGGAGGTCAAGCTAATTACAAGAGGTGGGCAGTTATGTTTTCATGTATGTGCACAAGAGCTGTCCACATCGAAGTAATTGAAGCAATGAGCTCTAGTAGTTTCATCAATGCCCTAAGGAGATTTTTTGCTATCAGAGGGCCAGCTAAACAACTACATTCAGATCGTGGCACAAATTTCGTTGGAGCTTCTCGAGAACTCAAAATGGATGAATCTAGTGTCAGTTCAGAGGATGTTCAGAAATATCTGAAGGAACAACATTGCACCTGGAAATTCAATCCACCTCACGCATCTCATATGGGTGGTCACTGGGAGTGAATGATTGGGATTGCTCGTTGCATTCTTGACTGTATGCTACTTAATGAGAAATCTTCCCGTCTCACACACGAAGTCTTAATGACATTCATGGCGGAAGTTACTGCAGTGATGAAATCACGGCCTTTAATCCCAGTGTCCTCTGACCCAGAATTTCCCTTTATTCTCACCCCTGCCACTCTTTTGACACAGAAGACAGGTGCAACACCTCCCCCACCTGGAGACTTTGGGAATAATGAGTTGCTGAAGGAAGAATGGAAACAAGTACAAAGGTTAGCCGACATCTTCTGGACAAGATGGAAAAAAGAATACCTTAGTACTTTGCAATCCCGACGAAAGTGGCAAGACAAAAAAAAAACTGATCTAAAATGTAGCGTCTGGACCAATCAGACACACAATATAGTTTTTGTTAGTTATATTTAACAAATACTCTGTAACACCCCTCAGTTAACAAGCCATATGAGGGCCTGTGGACCCTTCCCCCGAAATGCGTCTTAACACCTTAGGAAGGCAGAATAGGCCTCTGACTCCATGGCAACCAAAGCTGATATCACTGGTTTTATTGCCCGAAGCAATGAGCTCTAGTAGTTTCATCAATGCCCTAAGGAGATTTTTTGCTATCAGAGGGCCAGCTAAACAACTACATTCAGATCGTGGCACAAATTTCGTTGGAGCTTCTCGAGAACTCAAAATGGATGAATCTAGTGTCAGTTCAGAGGATGTTCAGAAATATCTGAAGGAACAATATTGCACCTGGAAATTCAATCCACCTCACGCATCTCATATGGGTGGTCACTGGGAGCGAATGATCGGGATTGCTCGTCGCATTCTTGACTGTATGCTTCTCAATGAGAAATCTTCCCGTCTCACACACGAAGTCTTAACAACATTCATGGCGGAAGTTACTGCAGTGATGAATTCACGGCCTTTAATCCCAGTGTCCTCTGACCCAGAATTTCCCTTTATTCTCACCCCTGCCACTCTTTTGACACAGAAGACAGGTGCAACACCTCCCCCACCTGGAGACTTTGGGAATAATGAGTTGCTGAAGGAAGAATGGAAACAAGTACAAAGGTTAGCCGACATCTTCTGGACAAGATGGAAAAAAGAATACCTTAGTACTTTGCAATCCCGACGAAAGTGGCAAGACAAAAAAACTGATCTAAAAGAGGGGGATATTGTCTTGGTAAAGAACATTCAAGTTAACAGAAATGAGTGGCCAATGGCAATCGTTGTGAAAACTTCACCAAGCAAAGATGGATTGGTGAGGAAAGCTAATGTTAAAGTCACTAAAGATGGCATTCAAAAAATGTTGTCACGTCCTATCTCCGAACTTATCCTTCTTCTGTCACCTGATGACAAGTTATAATTTTTGGAATTCTTAAAATCCCAGGCGGGGAGGGTGCAGGCCAGAATTGATTTAGATTTTTCATTGAATTTATTATTTTCTATATGTGAGGACTTTAATTTTGAAAAGCAGTCACATAGTTCAAGAAGCAGGAAGTTCGAGCAGTACTGCAGTGAGTCAGCAGAATGTTGTAGCTGTTCTGTGTGAGGCTCATTCTGAAATATCTTCTTTCTTCTGTTAGACGCAATGTCTGTGAGTACGCAGTGTTGAATATATTGTGTGATACATATAAGAATGTTATTTTGATATAATTATAGTGTATATTTTCTTTGTTTTTTGTATATTTTTACAGTTTCACAGTTGAATCATAAACTTCAGAAATGACTTGATGTCTCCGGCAAGGTTTTTTGAGTCACTGTTTAACTTACTGGATAGTTAGATGCCAGAGAAGTCTAATAAAGCCAGTATAGATGTAATAAATTATACAACAAATATGGCCTTAGCTGCAAGGTTATAATGATAAGAAAAAGTTAACTGTTACTTAAAGTTCAGTAAAGAAAATATCAATGTAATAATTTAAATTGTTTGGTTTGACAAGAAATACTGCATTTAAACAAAGAATATAGATATAAAAAAATGGTTCACTCCTATTACATGAATGGAGAAACTGCAACACGTAACAGGGAGGAATATATCCTTCCTTCTAAGTAAAAGAGCCAGTCGCTGATTGGTAGAGGAACTGCATCACTGCAGATGCTGTTAGAAGCTCCAGCTTCCATAGAAACCTAAAACTTGTGCTTAGGATTGCACATGTGCATTGGCTGGTCTAGCTTGAAAGATAAGTTGTTGCTTTAATATGGAGATAGAATTGTTGCTTAATTCCAAATAAATAGATTACGATCCATAAATAAATGTAAGGAGATTAACAAACATTAAACATATTGACAAATAAATAGAATGAGATCCAAAAATAAATCTTAAAGTTTCACAAACATGAATTCAATTCACAAATAAATGAAATGAGATTTGCAAATAAAAAAACATATTCACAAATATATATTTATGTCACAACCACAACTTTGCCTGGCATTTATTTGTGAATCGCGTCCTGTGCATTTGTAGATAGCTGCACGCATTTGTGAATCGTGTTTTTTTTATTTGCAAATCTCATTTTATTTATTTGTGAATTTAATTCATGTTTGTAAAACTTTATTATTTATTTGTGGATCTCATTCTATTTATTTGTCAATATGTTTAATGTTTGTTAATCTCTTTACATTTATTTATGGATCGTAATCTATTTATTTGGAATTAAGCAACAATTCTATCTCCATACTTTAACACTACTTGATTATAAGAAGCTACATTAATGGGACAGTTTATGTCAGAATTAGTTGCTGGTTTGAAATATGTTACTAATTATGTAACTGTGTAATTAAGTTTTTGAGATTTAAGGATTCCTCCATCCAGAGAGATAAGACTTGGTCTTAGATGCCTGAAATGACTGCTCGGAGGAATTGAAATATGGCCGCCAGGTGAGCAGACGTTCCTTGAAAGGAACTATGATTTAACGATGTTAATGAAAACTAAAGAATTAATAAAAGCTTTAAGAAAATATTAGGCAATACAAGTAGATTACAAGTAGATATATAAACAATACAGAAAAAATTGTTTGGGTGTAGTTCTTGAATAATGTGAAAAAGATAAAGTGTGCCAAAATCAGAATGGCCTTCAAAGGCTTCTGAGGTTTTCTAGAAACTGCAAATTAACTAAAACATTAAGGAAAAGAGTAAAACCGTTTTCTGACAATGACATATAATAGGTTCATCTTTCACCCAGGAGAGTAGGTGTTATGAGACCTTACAAAGCAATGTTAATAATATAGACACAGAACAAAAGAAATTGACAAAATGACATGGAATATGGGGAGAAATTTAAAAGATAAGGAGCCATGATTTAATGAAAAAAGGGTTTGGACAACGAAAATATTGAAGGAAGAAAGGCAGCTACAAATGCAGAATGACCATATTTAAGTACATCATTTGACAATATTTTTGAAAGAAGTAACATAAATGAAAGGAGTTAATACATTATAGGTTGTTATGTGTTGTATATGCCTACTGTGGATGTATAAATGGATTGTAATGTACAAGGTGAAGGAACATGTATGCTTACATCTCATCTCATCATTTTTGTTTATTTCTATTGAGACTGCAGAGTAATAACTTATGTATGTAATACAGATACAAATACAGATGGTCTGGTTGAAAGACTAAAGAAAAAACTAAGGAAAGTATGGTCTTTATTTGAAATTTAAATGTTAAACTTTTAAAAGAAAGTTTAAAAGAGTTGCTTTATTAATTGGAGCCTCATATGGGATTTTTTTGGAAATAATGAATGTTTTTAACAGAAATAAGATCAATACAAGCTTTAATAGCATTTGTGAGGGCCTGTGAAACTGCATATATGTAATGATATGGACAGGCAGAAAAGGATCAACTACTACAAAGCAGCATAGAATATGACAATGAGTTCAAAATGAAAGAACGGGTACCAGTGGAGACCTGGATGAATCTGTCACGAATCTGGTCTATAAACTTCCGTTCACTCACCACCAGAGGTCACCCGCTCTCCACATGGACTCTCACACTACACAGACTGTTACACATCACCCTGGACTACATTTCCCATGCTCCATTGCACTAATCACAAGCTCACCTGAAACCAATCACACACAGCTGCTACCAATAACACACACTATATAAATCAGTCTCACACCACCATTCAACGCCGAGTATTGTCTGCGTTTATCGCTCTCCAAGTGATAGCACTTTACGGAGCCATTTCCCTGTCTTAGTTTCTAGTTCCTAGTTCTAGTCTTAGTCTAGTCTCGTTGTGTGCTTTGTTGACTGTTGGCTCTCTATTCACTGTGGGTGTCGCGGAGGAACGCGACCCCGCACTCACTCGTGTAATGGGGGCCGCACTAGAGCATGCTTACAAAATGGCGGCGACAGCGGAGCCTGATCTCAAAATGGCGGACACAACAACGCCCGTTATGTCACAGCTGCCAATCCTGAATCAAGTCAAGTCACCGCTGATCTTCCTGAGTCAAGTCAAGTCACAGCTGATCGTCATGAATCAAGTCAAGTCACCGCTGATCTTCCTGAGTCAAGTCAAAGCTGATCTTCCTGAGTCAAGTCAAGTCACAGCTTCCATTCCTGAGTCAAGTCAAGTCTCAGCTGTTCGTCCAGAGTCTCGTCACATCACAGCTGTTCATCCAGAGTCACGTCACATCACAGCTGGAGTCTTGTCGCTTCCTATCTGTTGCACCCAGATCTTCGAGGTCAGTTTTTCAGTCTCCCAGACTGGCATCCAGCATGGAGGATCCACCGCTGATGTCCGCACGTGCAGCTGGTATCCCTAAACCAGCGCTCTCAGACCTTTCTGTTCCTGAACTGATTCCCTTGTCTGTAGCGCTTCCCACATTGGGGATCGCCTTATGGTGTATTTGGGCTGCATACACCACCACTGAAGCGCTAAAAACGGTGGCGCCCACTATGATGTCTCCAGAGGTGGCGTCTGATACTGCAGATCCTCCCGAGGTAGTGGCGCTCGCTGCTGTGTTCCCCGAGGTGATGGCGCGCTCTGCAGCTTCTCCAGAGGTGGCTGCGTATGCTGCAGAACCTCCCGAGGCGGAGGCGCTCGCTTCAGCTCCTTGTGCGGTGGTGGTGCCCAGCAACGCACTTTCAGCCTGCCATGTCGCAGTCGAAGGAACCATTGCTGAACTTTGTACCTGTCCTGTTAAGGAGAATACTAATGAACTCTCCCTGTTTCCTGATGGTACGGCTGTAGAACCTCCAGAGGTGGCGGCATCCGCTGCAGAACCTCCAGAAGTGTCAGTGGTATCCACTCTCTAAGAGAACTCTCGTCCTGTCCTGTTCCGGCCAAAGAGGCTGTCTGTGAACTCTCTGCCTGTCCTGTCACGGCTATGGAGGCCGTCTATGAACTCTCTGCCTGTCCTATTATGGCTATGGAGGCCATTTATGAACTTTCGTCCTGCTCTGAACCAGCCGAGGAGGCCATTTATGAACTCATGTCCTGCTCTGAGTCGGCCAAAGAGGCCATCTTACAACTCCCAACCATGCCTGTAACAACCACAGAGACAGTACATGCACTTTATTTTTGCCCCGATTCAGCCAAGGGATTTCCCTGGGAGCTCTGAGCCCAGTCTGCTATGACCGAGGCCTTAAATGTACATTTTCCCTGCTCTGTTAGCCCTGTTATGTCCATAGGGGCCGTTAACGAACCCTTTGTCTGCCCTGCTAGCCCTGTCACGAGCCCAGAGACCATTAATAAACTGTCTGTCTGTCTGTCATATCTTGCTAATGAATCTGTTCCTGAATCATATGCCAGTCCCGTTTCCCTCCATGAGTCTGATGTTGAACCATCTGTCTGTGCAGATTCTATTAATGTCTGTTTAGTTTCAGTCACTGAAGTTTCTCCCAGTCCAGTTTCTGTTAATCCATCCGATTTTGAACTGTCTATCTGTCTGGATTCTGCTGTTGAGTGTGGTTTTGAGCTGTCGTACTTGGCAGTTTCTATCAATAAGTCTAATTTTGAACAATCTGTCTATCTGGTTGCAAGTAATGAGTCTGATTCTGAGCCATCTGTCTGTTCAGTTTCAAACAATGAGCTTGAGTTTGAACATTCTGTCCATCCGATTCCAGCCAATGCAGTTGATTATGAACTGTCTGCCTGTTCAGTTGTCTCCAGGGAAACTATGGATGAACTATCAGAATATTAATTCAGATCTGCCTCCATTTTGTTAGCAACGCCCCAACTTCCAATGATCCAATCAATTCCCGAAGGACGAAATCAAGTCCCGCCCTCTCATTTCAAATGCTGTTTCACTCAGATAGACGTCACCGTAGAGAAAAAAAGACAATCTCTACTTTCGTTTCATGCCGACTTTAATGTAAAATTTTGACAACCACACAAAATATTTTTGATTCAAACTATTTTTCTAAACTTTAGCTTACCACATTATTTTTAATACCTACACTAGCATATCCTGACATAACTGAAATTAATGAATACAGATCATTCGAAACAATTATCTGGCAAAGCACAAAAATTTATAAATAAATAAAATTTAACCAAACAGCATTTAAGATGTAAAACAAAGTGTTTATTTAAGCATATTTTTAACAGTACATGTACTACAGAAACTGAATGGGCCTACAATTAAAACTTCCAATTAATTCAATTTCAATTCAAGTTTATTTGTATAGCGCTTTTCACGATACAAATCGTTGCAAAGCAACTTTACAGAAAATTAAGTTTCTACAACTGTAGTAGTAGCTTATCAGTGGAACAGAGAAACAAATAGAGACATAATTAGTGTAGCTGCTGTTCCAACCAAAATTTATTTGTTTAATCCAAGCTAAAGAATAATAATGTGCATTTGATCAGATATAACTGCAGTACAAGCTTATGATATGCATTATTTGAATGCTTGGCCAAAGAGATGTGTCTTTAATCTAGATTTAAACAGAGAGAGTGTGTCTGAACCCCGAACGTTATCAGGAAGGCTATTCCAGAGTTTGGGAGCCAAATGCGAAAAATCTCTACCTCCTTTAGTGGACTTTGCTATCCTGGGTACTACCAAAAGTCCAGAGTTTTGCGACTGGTCGCAATGGTCAGCGTGATCGATTGTAGCGTGGTAGAAGACTAGTTAGGTACGCAGGAGCTAACCCATTAAGGGCCTTATAGGCAAGTAATAATATTTTGTAACTGATACGGAACTTAATAGGTAGCCAATGTAGAGATTGTTACAAATTGGGGTAATATGATCATATTTTCTTGACCTGGTAAGGACTCTAGCCGCTGCATTTTGGACTACCTGTAGCTTGTTTATTGAGGATGCAGGACAACCACGTAGCAGTGCATTACAATAGTCCAGTCTAGAGGTCATGAATGCATGAACTAGCTTTTCTGCATCAGAAACGGGTAACATGCTTGGCAATGTTTTTAAGATGGAAGAATGCTGTTTTTGTAACATGGGAAATATATTAGATAGCAACTTGTCTTTTGAAAATCATACCCATATTTTTGACTGTAGAGGAAGTAACTGTCACACCCCAGGACTGTTTGTTGTGTTTTCACTCACCATGTGCTCTGTGACCTAGTTTCTGTCTATGTCTGATTGTGTCATCAGGTTCAGGTGTGTCTCATTAATTATCATCCCTATATAAGTTGTATTCAGATCAGTGTTTCTTTGTCCAGTCTCGTTGATGTGTACATCTGTATTACCCTGGTGTGTGTATGCTACTTCCCTGCTATGGATTACCCCTCTATGGATTATTAAAGAACAGTTTATTGTTATATTCATTGTGTTCGTACCTCTCTCCCGCACCACACCCGTGACAATATGCAGAACCAGTATGTACACATTGCTATTATTGATAATAATAAAAATACATTTTTTTTTGGTTACCATTCCTAATAATAATAATAATAGTAAAATTAAATTAAATTAAGCACTACCGTGGACAGCTGACTCCTAAAGTTTTTTGATATTCTTCATATTCTGTGTGGTGGTCAGTTCACACTGATATAAATTAATCTTTTCCAACAAGTTTAAATTGATTTTTACCTTATATGGGCATTTTTACCTTTATAAAGCCATTTGTCTAAAGGTGTGCATCATCTTTTGAGTTAAATTCTTACATTTAATCAGAATAGAATAGAATATTATTAAAATAATAAGACATTTGGGCTGTTACCAAACAAATTATATCAGTATCAATAAAATGTATCCTTGCAATGCAGAGGAAACACAGAAGCTGCATCTGAAGTGGCATTTAGATGTATTTACACATTACTGTTTAGTGCGGGGACATGAATGCATTTAACCTGCAATTACAAATGCATAAATAATGTTTTGATATTAAAAATAAAACGCTGAATACTATTATTTGAAATTATTTAAATAATGAAAAGATACTTTAAATGTAAATTTAAAACCGCCAGCAGGTGGCAGCAAGTCACTGTTAATAAGTGAATCATTGCGATTGAACCGAATCATTTAAACGCTTGATTTATTCAGGAACAAAACACAGTCATGTTGCTCAGAGACGCAAAACAGTGCTGTGGCTGTTTGGAATTATTTTTGTTGTCGAAATAGCACAAAAACAGGCAATATGGTGTCTACGTCTCTTAACTAACTTCTTGTTTATTGAACTGTTGTAAAAAATCAATAGGCATATTACATTTGTAATCATGGTAATTTTTGGAGAAAAAACGGCACTCGTTGTGTGATATTGATTAACTATATGAAATTATATAAATATTAGGGTTGTGACAGTGAGGAAATTTTCCCACTGGTTAATCGACATGTGACAACACCGGTATTACCGGTATCACCGGGGGGTTGGGGGGGTTTGGGGTATTTTGTGCATCGCGTTGGAGAAATATGAACGCGTTCGTCAGAGTTTACCTCTTTTCCTTGCTTTTAAATAGCTTATTAATGCCCGTGCGCATAAATTGTTTTTTTAGGCAATTCGACAATGGAATATTTTGCAAAACTGCAATGGAAACGTTTTTTTCGCATTTACAGGTCACATGGCGTATGTAAAAAGTCATGATCATTCTTCAATGTCCTATAACCTCCAAGAAACACTTCATACGTGGCCACTCTCAAGTATAAGGGGCGTTCCCTGTCAATAATGCTTAGACAGTTTACACTGCACACGTCTGCGGCGTAGTGTGGCTCAGATCTGAATCCTCACTCAGGAAGACTGTTGATGCTGATCAAATACCATGCCAGTCTATAATTTTAATTCCTTTAAATTTTTTGTGGAGATCGGCTTTTTTTAAAGGAAAACAAATCATTGCACCTTACCCCGTATTATTTTCGCTCCTCTCGCCGCTTCACACTCCAGTCCAGCGGGTGGCGCTAAAACACATAAGTTTGTTTGCCAAACACCATTAAACCTCAGAGGAAGAAGTTTAGTTTCACCGCGCTCTCTGTTGTGTTGTGATGTTGGCTTAATACAAGCTGTTAGAAATGTAGTTTCTGTAAGTAGAAAAATACAGTTTTTGAATCTGGTCAATAAATACCTGTAACATTCTCATCCTCATAGTCGTGACTAAGTTTTGAAGCAGTATCTGGAGGAGTATTATCTGAACTGAGATCTGCTGCTGTGAAGATGGTGTTTGTTAAAGAGGAGAGAGTCGAGGACACGAGTGAACCAGAACCCTGGAGAATAAAACACGAGGAACCAGAACCCTGGAGAATAAAACACGAGGATCCAGAACCCTGGAGAATAAAACAGAAGGAACCTGAACCACTTATAATAAAACACGAGGAACAAGAACCCTGGAGAATAAAACACGAGGATCCAGAACCCTGGAGAATAAAACAGGAGGAACCTGAACCACTTATAATAAAACACGAGGAACAAGGAGGTTGGTCTTTATTCTTCATTCACCTTTAATGATTGTTTGTGGTACATTAGGCTTACAATGCTTTAACTCTCCTTTTGAGAAAACAATGTTTATGCCTGGTTAGTAAAAAACAAAAAAATTTAATTTACTAAAATAAGGTCATAATTAAAACACATACAGAAAGTTTGGTCATAAGACTTTTGTGAACTGGATGTGGTAGACTAGTTTTTGCTAGGGCTGCTAGATTATGGCAGAAATCATAATCACGATTATTTTGGTCAATATTGTAAACACGATTATGAGTGGGCCTTATGTCCACAACGTTATATGAGTGATTCATTTAAAGATAGTGATATTTATGAAATATGTATTTTCTGTATATAATAAGGTTGCCATGACATTTAGAGACCAGCGAAATGTCACACTTCCCAATACCACAGCAGAGTACTACGGTAACTAATATTGGTAAAAAAAAAAAAAGTTGTTGAAAAATAATTAAACAGTCAAAGCAAAGGACAAATACAATAGAATAAAAAGATACAAATGAAAAAAAAACTGTACTTCAAGTTTTTTTTTTATGTAAGTCTAAAGCAGGGCTGCCCAAACTCGGTCCTGGAGGGCCAGTGTCCTGAAGAGTTTAGCTCCAACCCCAATTAAACACACCCGAACCAGCTAATCAAGCTCTTAAGGCTGATTTATACTTCTGCGTCGGACCTACGCCGTAGCCTTTACGCCGTAGGCTATGCGTCAGTTTTCATTTATACTTCTGCGTCCAGAACATGCTGGATTCATATTTAAATAGTATTTTTGCGGCTTAATATTTACAGATACTAGTCCATATTGCGACTCTATTTAAGTGTACTGACCTACTTTTGATTAATTCATCCAAACTTTGACAAATTCCGTGACAATCCGCGTCATACAGTAAATTCAATTTATATGACTGGATTCCGCGATTCCATCCGCGTTTTCCGCATCGCAGAAATCATAGATAATATTGAGGTGTTTTGCAACTTTAGTGTAACGTTAGTGGATTGCGATTTATTGCAACTTAAGCAACGTCTGCTGCTGACTTACCTTTGAGAGACAACTGATGCGTGATCACTGAAGCAGCTGCAGTTAGCAAGCGCTTTCGGAGTGAGAGTGAACTCCGCTTTGATTGGTCGGACTCATGACTCCCAACAAATCAGATGAGCGGAGACTGCTTTAGGCCACAGAGTGCTGAGTTCTGACAGGCTGCATCAGAGCCAAATAGCACGTTTCAAAATTAAGTTATTTTATCGGCGAATCGGTTTTGAAAATGACCGATACCGATAAT
>NW_015624561.1:39484-46707 GCF_001515625.1 Sinocyclocheilus rhinocerous | reverse complement strand
AACGCACACTACCTGATTAATATTCATGAATCCAGTAGCTCATTAATCCTTAGTGCGTTTTATATTGTTCTTATTAGTAGAATTCGTATAATGATAATAATAATATCTTATCAGTATTATTGTTCGTTTTTTTTACAGGAACACTGAATGACCAGTGTACCAGTATATTATATATACATATGTATGTATATACTTATATATAAATACATTCATGAATGTTTTTATTGAATGGATTTGATAATAATACAAATAGCAATGTGTAACATTTTACCATATTTAGTGCAACACTTTTATTTGTTCCCCACAAAATATTGTTTTTTCACTAAATGTTTGGATTTCTAAAATTGTGCACTGATTTTTCTAGAATAACTTTTGCTGCTGAATTATCCACTAACCTAGTTTATGATACATTTTTGTCATAGATTATAAATATACATAGGCCTATATTTTTTCATATTTGTTTATTTTATTTTTCTTTATAATGAAGTAGTCTGTATCTAGTAGATTGTGAAAGAATGATTATCAGTTGCACACACAGAGATATATAAATTCTACATTTATTTAAATGAGGGAAAAAAACTTCACTGGTATCGGAATCGGTATCGGAGGCGAAAAAGGCGGACTGACCTACTTTTGATTAATTCATCCAAACTTTGACAAATTCCATGACATTCCGCGTCATACAGTAAATCCCATTCATATGACTGTATTCCGCGATTCCGTCCACATTTTCTGCTTCGCGGAAATCATAGATAATATTGAGGTGTTTTGCTACTTCAGTGTAACGTTACTGGATTGTGATCTATTGCAAATTAAGCAACGTCTGCTGCTGCCTTACCTTTGAGAGACAACTGATGCGTGATCACTGAAGCAGCTGCAGTTAGCAAGCGCTTTCGGAGTGAGAGTGAATTTGCATTGATTGGTCGGACTCGTGACTCCCAACAAATCAGATGGGCGGTGGGAGGAGATTGCTCTAGGCCACAGAGTGGTGAGTTCTGACAGGCTGCATCAGAGCCAAATAGCGCATTTCAAAATGAAGTTATTTTATCGGCGAATTGGTTTTGAAAATGACAGATACCGATAATCATACAAATGCTTAATATCAACGCCGATAATCGGCCAGGCCGATAATCGGTCGACCCCTAGTGTATATAATAGCCTACATTTCAAATACTTAATCTATGAATCACACTGTCAAATCCCTCAATGAATTCCGCTAAAAATAGGTCACAATTATGCCGTACGCTTGCCTCGCATTATCATCCTTTCATTTTAAGCGGTCGTTAAAAAGAAAAAGAAGAGCACACACTCAACATCAGCCAATGCTTATTTATTAGAATCAGCTGGGGAAATGCAGAACAATGGAAAATCAATCAATAGCCTGACAGAATTCTTCATCTTCATATAACGTTAGCCAACATATTAACACACAAGTCAAAAACAATAGGAAATTGTATCAAGGAATAGCATTAAAACGCCTAAAATAATCCCACACCTTACTCGTCTTTCGCATGGTCACTTTTGAGCTCGCCACAACTGACACGAAGAAAACTCATGCGAGGTCTGAGGTAAAAATGTAGTTTACGCCCAGATACACTTTTAAAAATAAAATGTATTATTTTACAAATGTTTTATTTTAACTTGTTTTAAATGTAACAATGGTAATTTGATGGTAACATAAAATGAAAGTTTTTTTGTATGATAATTGTTTTTTTTTTCTTTTTCTGTCGTGTAATCGACTATTGTTTTCAGTGTCGACTAGTAGGAGCTGTACCGTTTTTCTTTTTCTTTCTTTTTTTTTACTGACTGTTCACTTGCCTTTAATCATGTTTGAACTTTCTCAGACTATAGTTTTTGCTGTGGTATATGAAGTAGTACTTAGTGTATGGAAAGCAAAGTTACAATGATATAAAATTAGTTTGATTGTTTTCTTTGATGTTAAAATGACATTTTCTGATTTGTGACATTACTTTTTATGTACTGCTAAAACACTGCTGGTCACTTTCAGAAGTTGTAGTGATTCTTTCTTTTCCAAGAAAGAATGAAACAAATTTTGTATATAATTTTCAGAAGTTATTGATTTTCTTTCTTCCAAGAGAGAATGTGAAACAAATTGGTTATATAATTTTCATTTTTAAATATTTAAAAATATAATTGAAATTGCTTTTACACACTTTAAGCAATATTGTATCGCATATCGCATTTTTTAACAAGGTATCGCATATCGGATTTTTCTTCAATATCGCACAGCCCTAATATATATATATATATATATATTAGGGCTATATATTAGGGCTGTAGCTATCGAGTATTCTACAGATTATTCCATCGATTAATCAGATAAGAAGTAATTTTTCTTTATTAAAGAGCAATACTAAATATACAAGAGATAATAAGATAGATCTTTTAAAATAAACAAATAATGTTTTCTTTTTAGAAAAATTAACATTTTTATTGCTGAAATTGCATACATTAATAACGTGAAAACTAAACCCATTTAATGTATTTAATTGCCAAATTACATTCAAAATGCAAATAAAGTCACTGTTAAGAAGTGATTCATTGCGATTGAACTGAATCATTTAAACGGTTGATTCATTCAGTAACGAAACGCCGTCACGTTGCAAAGAGACGCAAAACAGCGCTGTGGCTGTGTTTGGAATACAGAAAACAGGCAATATAGTGTCTAAAACGTAAGTCTCATAATATTACCTTCTTGTTTATTGAACTGTTGAATAAAATCACATTTGTAATCATGCTGATTTTAGAAGTGAAAACTGGCACTCTTTGTGTGATATTGACTAACTTTCTGTGGTATTTTTTTTGCACAATGGCGTTTAGTCTTTCACAAAACATAGCTAACGTAGGGACATTATAACTAGCCACCATATTGATTTACGGTCTTAAATATGTCCAGCGCTTTTTTTTTTTTCAAAGGCTGGTCCCTGTTTTTATACAGTCTATGGTCTGGTCCAGCGTTTATCGGGTTGGGCGTCTTTTCAAAGGCTGGTCCCTGTTTTTATACAGTCTATGGTCTGGTCCAGCGTTTATCGGGTTGTGCGTCAGTAATAATGATCCGTGGGGAAACACGGTGTTCCGTGTGTAGTTACAGTAAATGGACTAAATGAAATGGACAAAAAATTTGCCTCTATGATTTTTTGTATTTGAGTTACTTGAGGTATTCAAGGAATTGTTTCAGCCCTAATATAAACTGCGTTGGCATATCCATTGTCTCGAGTTGTTGGCAGTGCGCCTTGCCCTGGGCCGCCTCATAGGGCGCCTTCGGGGCAGGGACGTACTGGTCCACATGGACAATACTGCGACCGCTGCATATGTCAACTGGCAAGGCGGTTTAATTGGCCCAACAGGACCTGGTTCCCGGAACTCATGCTCCTCGCAACATCCCCTCCCTGGCCGATTCCTCTGAGGAAGGATCTGCTTTCTCGGAGATGTTCGATCAGAGCTGTGCTTTTCTTCTTGCAGCAAGGGTTGGAGTGTAGGCTCTACTCTTAAGATTTATGTTGCTGCTATTTCTGCCCATCACGACCCCATAGAGGGGAGGTTGGTGGGGAAGCACGATCTGGTCGTCCGGTTTCTTAGGGGGGCCAGGAGGTTAAATCCTCCTAGGCCTCCCTCCCTACCCTCTTGCGATTTGGCATTGGTGCTAAGAGCCCTACAAACTGCCCCCTTCGAGCCTTTGCTGTCAGTCGAGTTGAAGTTTCTTTCTATGAAAACCCTACTCCTGACTGCATTGGCCTCGATCAAGAGGGTGGGGGACCTGCAAGCATTTTCGATCAACGAATCGTGCCTTGAGTTTGGGCCGGCAGATTCCACTGCAACACTGAGACCCCGGCCCGGCTACGTGCCCAAGGTTCCTATCACCCCTTTCAGGGACCAGGTAGTGAACCTGCAAGCGCTGCCCCTGGAGGAGGTAGACCCAGCCCTAGCTTTGCTCTGTCCTGTACGCGCACTGCGACATTACGTGGCTAGAACTCAGAGCTTTAGGACCTCAGAACAGCTCGTTGTCTGTTACGGTGGACAACAGAAGGGGAAGGCTGTCTCCAAGCAGAGGATGGCCCACTGGATAGTGGATGCCATCACCTTGGCCTATGAAGCACAAGGTGTGCCCTGCCCGCTCAGGCTGCATGCTCACTCTACTATGGGTGTCGCATCGTTCTGGGCGCTGGCTCGTGGTGCCTCGCTAGCAGACATTTGTAGAGCTGTGGGCTGGGCAACTCCTAACATGTTCGCTATGTTCTATAACCTACGTGTCGAACCGGTTTCCTCCTGTGTTCTCACCTCAAACTGGTAGTGGCACTGAGAAACCCGGTTCAGAGTCGGCTTGCGGGGTCCTTAGTGCCTAATTCTCCAGAGAGTTCCCTGACCGGGCAGACCCTGTCAAGTCTTCCAGCACTCCGGCGGCCAGACATGGCGGAGCGTCCGGCGCCAGGCCTTTCAGCCAATGAATTCCTGAAATCTGGTGCGAGGCTAGTGCCCATATGAGTGACCCTGTTGGGATCCCATATGTGTATTTCCACTGTACAGTTACTAGGGCTGTGTTTCCCCTGGCAGACTACGTTCTGCCGTCTCTAAATGATGCAGCCTGATCCATCTCAGAGACTTCCAAGTCTCTTCCAAGTTCCACTTTCCAAGTGGATAGGGCACACTTTCCCAGTGTTATCCAAGTCCTACTGTTGGGTTGTGAGGAACAGCAGTGGTTGACCTTCTCTGTGTAGAGCCCGGTCCTATCGTCTGCACTCTAAGTGGATTGGTCTCTCTGGCGAGATCCCAATTCGTCGGTCATCACCGATGTGACATCTCCGTTCCCTCCTTCAGGCAACGAGGGTTACATACATAACCGAGATGTTTCTGGAGACGGGCTCATTCTCTGCCAGCAGGAGGCGCTTTTGGAGCAGCAGAGACAGTGGTTTCCCCGGTAACGGCTGTACACAAAGCAGCGCTACACTCATGAACGCTACTTTATCAGATAAAATGAAAATGCCATCGAAACTTTTCTGAAGACAGTAAGTTCCCTTCAAAGGTACATTCATATTGAACACCTGTGCTGAGTTTTGATTTTGAAACATGCAGTGCTTATGTTTATTCAACGAAGTCAAACTGTCATAGCCTTTTAGTGGCGGGCCGCCACAAATAAATCAGTGTATGGGAAACACTGGTAATGTATATTGAAATATCAAAAATGTGTTTAACATTTATACCACCTTTGTTGAAAAAAAAATATTGCAATATATATATTGATATTGAATTATTGTCCAGCCCTAATTTAAAACCTTTACAGAGAAAGCAGATTTCTGTTAATCTAGTTTAAAGGGCCATATCTCTGTCCGGGAAACCGCCCCCCTGTCTCATTGCTCTCAGCGCGCCTTCTTCCAAAAATGAACAGTATCTGAGATGAACCATTTTCGGAGGTGATGTGGGCATTTACAAAAGCAGAGCCGCTCGTGGGCGTGATCACATTAAAGATAATGAGCTCAGACGAGAAAGACTGGACCCTCGTGTTGGTTTCATACGGATTACTTTATCAGAGAATATTTGTTTTCGACGTGACTTACTTCATTTAAAAGCAGACTTTTCAAGCTTTCTATACATATATTTCTCATGTCTGTGAGGCAAGTATTCGCTGAGATTCAGGTTGTTTTATTTATGTCTGTGATGAAACTTGACTGCAGAGAGTGCACCCTGTTTATTTTCTTTATTTTACAAAAGCACATTGTTTTGTTGTTATGACTATGCACAAATAAAAGTAGACCCTTTGCCATTTCAAATGATACTTTATTCTTATCTGTGATCAAAAATAACGGAGTATTTTAGTTCTTTTTGCGGTCAAGGAAAAACATGACAGACCACACCAGTGCGGTCTTTGAACCCAGAGGATTAATAATACTGACAGTTATAAAGTTTCAAGTAGTTTTAGATTAAGTTTGTTGTAATAGAAACAATCTTTAGAGCTGTTGAATAATATAAATGGAGCAGCAAATAGGGGGACACTTTTTTTCAACAAAATGTATGTTAGATAATTTTGTAGTTGATCAAACATATTGAATAGTTCTCCTTATAGAAACTTGTGATTTGTGTCTGTTTTAAAAATTATATTTTGATATTTTCAGGGAAGAATAGTTTATAAAATTGCATCAAAAGGAACAAATTTTGTATATAAATTGTCTTTACACTGTTACAACAGGGTTCACTTTTATGTACTTTCACATTTCTGTTTTTTTTACAGTTACTGACAAATGAACTGCTTTTGCTTTTATTTTAGAGTTTATTGAAGAAAGTGAGGAGAACGAAGAATTGAGTGAAGTTGAGGAGAAAAATCATTTTAAAAATGGAGAAAAACCTTTGAGTTGCTCTCAAACCAAACAGAAAGATTTAAAGAAAAGAAGAGCCAAGAAATCTTTCACCTGCACTCAGTGTGGAAAGAGTTTGACATGCAAATATAATCTTGATGTTCACATGAGAGTTCACACTGGAGAGAA
Source organism: Sinocyclocheilus rhinocerous (assembly GCF_001515625.1). Classification (NCBI taxonomy): domain Eukaryota; kingdom Metazoa; phylum Chordata; class Actinopteri; order Cypriniformes; family Cyprinidae; genus Sinocyclocheilus; species Sinocyclocheilus rhinocerous. The sequence continues at coordinate 40,210 of NW_015624561.1, read as the reverse complement.
ACGGTTCACTTGTGATCAGTGCTGGAAGAGTTTCACACAATCATCACAACTTAAGGTACACCTGAAAATCCACACTGGAGAGAAACCGCACACGTGTGATCAGTGCGGTAATAGTTTCACACAAAAAGGAAGCCTTATGGCACATATGAGAGTTCATACTGGAGAGAAACCATTCATATGTAATCAATGTGGAAAAAGTTTCACACACTTAGCAAACCTTAAGGTACACATGAACATCCACACTGGAGAGAAACCTTATAAGTGTTCACACTGTGACAAAAGATTCAGTCAGTCAGGATACCTGAAAACACATGAGAGGATCCACACTGGAGAGAAACTGTACTCATGTGATCAATGTGATAAAACATTTTTGAGAGCTTCAGTCCTGAAGAAGCACCTGACAGGTTATACAAAGGAGAAGCCGTATTCGTCATTCAACACACCTGAAAACACATGAGAGGATCCACACTGGAGAGAAACCTTATAAGTGTCCACACTGCAACAAGAGATTCAGTCAGTCAGGAGACCTAAAAAGACATGAGAGGATCCACACTGGAGTGAAACCTTATAAGTGTTCACACTGTGACAAGAGATTCAGTCAGTCAGTACATCTGAAAATACACAATAGGATCCACACTGGAGTGAAACCTTATAAGTGTTCACACTGTGGAAAGAGATACAGTCAGTCAACACATCTGAAAACACATGAGATGATCCACACTGGGC
>NW_015624561.1:20291-39401 GCF_001515625.1 Sinocyclocheilus rhinocerous | reverse complement strand
ACACGAGAGGATTCACACTGGAGAGAAACCGTATCACTGCACTGCATGTGGGAAGTGTTTCAATCATTCATCTGCTCTACACAGACATACAAAAAACAATCACAGTAAGGCCCCGTTCACACAGAGACGCATTTAGTTGTATACGTAAACATTTTATATTGTATCAGCGTTTCGTCCAGACGGATCCAACGTTTTGGGAGCCTGAAACCACTATTTTTTTAAACCGGGTCCCAGAGTGTATAAATCTGAAAACAACACCTTTGCGTTTTGGTGTGTACAGCCAATCCGTATATTTTTTTAAACGATGAAGTCATCACCCCACGTCTTTACCCTAGTCAGACATCGCTACTTCACGTAACAGCAACAACAAAGGCGGACTACATGCTTGTTGTTCATGCTGCTGAAGCCTATTAGCGTTACTAACTTTACTAGCTTTTCTTGTTATTGTGTTGGGTTTGTATACAGCGTGCAAGGTTTATGCGCATGCTCCAAGTCTTCTTCTCCGTTTTTAGTGCATCTTTGTGGCAGAATTACAGCGCCACATACTGGTCTGGCAAGTATATGTATACCCATCCCTACTTGTAAGTAGGAGAGAGATCCATCTCATTAGTTTTCACTTTTACTTTCAGTAATTATTGATCATTTTTGCTTTGAGTAATTATTAAATGTTACCTTTTTATTAATACATTATCTTTACTTTTTATTTTTGTCAACAACTTTTATGGTCTGCTGATTGTATTTGCATAAGGATTTTTTTTTTTATATATAATTTTAGTTTTAATAGTTGAAATCCATGATGTTTTGGCCTTTGTTTTATATGTCTAAATAAAGTTTTTAAATTGAATTGAACTGAAGGCCTTTATTGTCATTGTATTTTTCTGCATACAATGAAACTAGGGGCATTGCTCCTGACTGGTGTTAGAAAATAAACATGTAACCAGAGACAAAACATGAGAGTATAGACTGTACAGTATAGTTATATACAACAAGTGACTGATATGTGAATAATGCACATTGAGTAATCTGGTTAAAGTGAGCATCAGTGCCAGACTGTAGGGTTGTGGGGCCCTAGGCAAGATAATGAAAATGGGCCCACTAGTGTAAAAACTGTCATATAAATTTGATGAGTGAAGAGAAAGCACGTTAAATGACCATTTCAATATTTAAGTGTAAAAGTGTATTAATTGGAACACATTCAATAACATATGTATAAATATTTAAACAAATTTTAAAAAAGGAGCGCAAGTGAGCTTGAGTAAATAGATACACATGAAACAAATAAAATATAAATGAAGTATACATAAAAACTAAAATAAACAGTAATATTCATAAATGACAAGAAATGCAGGCTATTCTTGTTTAGAATAGAAAAATTCTAAACAAAAAAGGACTTTATTGTACTAGCCATCGGATCTGTAATTATTTAACATAACATGCTAAATGTGGCTCAATTTTCCCTCATGACAAGTCTGTGATCATGGACATCATTACATTTATAAAACAAGTACTAATACTACAGCAATAAATATTATGTATATGGCAGTCAAAACATCCTTTTTTTTCAGCTCAGGAAAGATAGAGTTTGGATTCAATTTCTATCACAACTTCACTTCAAATCTCTCTGATTCTTTAATTTCAAATAAATTAAAAATATCATCAACGTGTAATGAGACTTCATGACGTTACGAGAGACTCTTCTGAGAGGCAATATTAAGTGAATTCCAAAATCTGAACCGTAACAAGAGTTTGTTATGCCTGTTTGTAGGGCTGCACAATTTGGTCAAAAATGTTATTATATATATATCAATATGATTAATTCTAATTATTGGTATTACTAAATAAAAACATAAAACAAAATAATTATTGATAATGATTATCATGAACATATTTGACAGGAAACTGCAGCATGACCTGTTAACATGCAGGAGGCCTATAAATATAAATGTTTTGAAAGGTCTAAATATTTATTATAAAATAAATTTATTAAAAATCTTTGACAAAAAAAATTAATAAATATATATATATATATATACACACATGGATGGTCTCAGGATGCTTCACTGTTGGCACAACACAGTATATATATAGTCAGGAATTTTTATGCATTCACTGATAGAGAGAAACAAAACTCCTATACACTGGAGAGAAACTTAGAGAGAAGTATTATTATTCCTATTTTTACCCAAAAGAAGGTGTTTAAATAACTGATTGATAGTTTATTTGGTAAAAAATGAGTTTATCCTGAAAGCACTCTGTTAAATTGCTGATATATCGTATGTAACACAAAGAAAAAAATATAAACCCTGGCTTTCACATGACAGTGAGAACTGTCAATTGATATGTTCTTTGATACTCTTTAAACCACAGGTTACCCAATTGACCACAGAAAAATGCAGTTCATCCCACCCCTCCAGGGGGGTATTCCAGAAAGCAGGTTATGTGACATACCCGGGTATGTTAAGTAAGTGCATGAACTCAGCATTCGGTTCCAAAAACGGAGTTAACTTTCACTGTATGTAAGTAGCCATTGCAACTTGCTCTCTGAACATATAATTTGCTCCGGAGTAGGTTCTGTTTCAGGGTTATTTTACTTCAGCGCTATCAGTGCATGTGTGCATGACCTACTGACGAGACTCCAGTGGGTGTGACAGATTAATGCAATCAGGAAAAAAAATAACCTGAGAGTATGTAAGCTTCAAAGAGGCATCACTGACGTGTTTCCAAATCTTTCTGAATTTCTGGATATGAACTGTATGGAAGTGGACTTCATGCTTAACACCATTACCAGTCACCTCACCTTACTGAATGAACATTTCAGTCACTAGGCCTACTTTTCGAGACATCTTTCTCAGCCCACAATGGCAATAAAGACAAAATACAGGGCACAGCTTAATTTGGAAGATGACTTGAGAGTTTGCCTGTCCCCAATAACACCCAGAATTGATAAGCTCTGCAAAGAAAGACAGTCTCTCCCTTCCCACTAAGGCAGGCTGTGTGCATTTGTACAGTGACTGTCGTTAAATTGATGTTTCTGCATTGCATGATTTCTCAATGTGCAATATTATGACTCAGTCACTTGTTGTATATACTTTTATAATTATAGTGTACAGTCTATAGTTTCATGTATTGTCTGTGGTTATATGTTTGTTTTCTAACACCAGTCAGGAGCAGTGCTCCTAATTTCATTATATGCACAAAAAAAAATACAATTACAATAAAGGTTTTCAATTCAATTCAAAAGGTTTATTGAGAAATTTTAAAACAGAAAGCCCAAAAAAGCACACATAACACTACATGGCTTTCAGACATTAAAACTAAAAATATAAAATTACTTTTTCCTTATTCAAATACAACCAGCAGACAATAAGAGTTGATAAAATATAAAACGTGTGCTGGCAAAATGAGTCTGAATGCGCATGGGCTTGTAAGGATGAAAGAAACTCAGAGACTTTGATCTCCTGAAAAACAGACAATACAAACATACACGGGCATCTTCGAGACTGTGAGCGTGATTTGACCAAGTACAACATGTTCCTGGATCAACATCCTTGTTGATCCTGGAACATCATTCCAATCAACCAATCAGAATTGAGAGATACCTTTTCAGGAAATGTCAGTTTTAGACTTACAATCAGAATTAGGTGCTTCTACACCCTTGTTAATCAGCTATCATTTCCCTCTGATTTTAGGAATAAATCATGGGTAAGGTTAGGTTTAGGGGTAGGGATTGGGTTAAGTCTGTATTTTTGGACAGTAATGTTGATCCAGGATCAACAAAAGATGTTGATCCAGGAACATGTCTTACTTGGCAAAATCACAGCGACCTCTTCGAGACACCCCACAGAGGAGGTGCAGTTTCGCCTCTCTCACATATGCATTCCTTCTCATCACTTTCCTTCCCCTTTCCCATCCTCCATCCACTTGGTTCACTCAGAATGGTCAATAGTATAATGTTCTACATGAATGCAAATAATATTTACAGTCATGTTTGGTATCATTTGAATAGTCTCAGGGCGAGTGGTACAATGGTCTCAATCTTACAAAAGTAGACTAAAAGATTATACAGATCCTAAGAGTTAAGATATATTTTGATTACTGTAGAGGGTCATTCCATGCAAATTACCTTCTGTTCCCATTGAGGTGTAAACCACCCAGGTCTGGGACCTGGGTTAATGCAAATTCCAATTGTTTGTACATGCCTCCATTTGGGGGATGTTTTTTCTTGGTTGTGTATTTAAAGGATTGCAGCAAAAGGGTCGGCGCGCTTCTGTAGCCAGATGAGCCCATAATGTGGTGTGTGTCTCTGCACTCCATACTATGTATTTTCTTGAAGTCAGGTATGCATCCTTTACTCTTAGATTTATCTTTGAAAATTTGATGTCTTGTATTGATTTGATATCTTTGAATTGGCTATGTAATTGGCATAATACATATTTACTTGACTGATAATAAATTGTTACATTTGATTTTATTCCGATTTACTCTGAAATTATTTTCTCAAGTAGATTAAGTGAAGGCATATGTTACCGCAAATCTGTACATCTGTACACGAGTACATACTAAATCTCAGGTTAGATGGTGCATGGGGCACATCAGGTGAGATTATAGATTTCTGACTAACTGCTTGACTTTAGTTAAGTTATGCAGTTGCATTAACTATGGGGGCCTAGACAAACTACTATTGGAGTACTAGCATGGTTCGGGCATACTTCATAGTACTGGCCATGACCTCTGGTTATTGTCTCAGCTTTAATTAAGTTATACATTGTAGCGTCTGGACCGATCAGACACACAATATATATTTTGTTAGTTATATTTAACAAATACTCTGTAACACCCCTCAGTTAACAAGCCATATGAGGGCCTATGGACCCTTCCCCCGAAATGCGTCTTAACACCTCAGAAAGGCAGAACAGGTCTCTGATTCCATGGCAACCAATGCTGATATCACTGGTTTTATCCTATATGTAATCCTACCATGTTTAGTATCTATGAATTCGTCTTCTGATGATCTAAACGAGAGTGTATATTATATGTTTGTACATAGGCAACATATTAGTGTTCTAAGAAGCTTTACTAGTTTGTGCATCAATAAAGAGGACGATATCTGCTTTGTCATGCCTGGAGCTGATCCGTGCTGGTCGCTGAGGAAATACATCAACTTCGCGCTGTGGATCGCCGGATCGGCTTTCACCGTGGACGAAGCGGAGTCCAGCCCGGGGTCATCACATGTGGTTGCCGCAAGCTCGCCGGCCGCTCCTTCTTCGATTCCGCCAGCCGCCGCTCACTCTAGGCCGGCCTCCACTCACTCTAACCCGCCGGCCGTTCCTCACTCAAGCCCACCATATGTGACGCTGTGTGTTTCGTTGTGAAAGCGAAACTACTTTGTTTGGCCTTCCAAAAGAGGACACAACTAGAAATCAGTGGTTAAGTTGTATTTACAGCACTGTTCCAGAACAGTTCAACCCAAATATTCAGATGTGTGCAGCGCATTTTATGAAGGACTGTTTCCTGATCCTGGTAGAGTAGACTACAAGGCCATCTGTTCTGACTCACAGCCTGTAAGTATGTTTTTTTTAGATTTAAAGAATTTGCCACTGACGATTAGGCACATGACATCACAGTATGCGAAGGGGCGTAACATTTCTGTCACACGCTTGAGGTATTCAGCCAACCACAATGCACTGGATAGCTGGCCAATCAGAGCACACCTCGCTTTTCAGACCGATGAGCTTTGTAAAAATCAAAAAAAAATTTTTGTAAAAAAAAAGGGCATAGAGGAGAAACAATAATGTCCAGTATGTGGAAAATAATGTGTTTTTTTAAACTTAAACTGCATAAACACATTTCATTATAACAAATACACAAAATAATGCTCTTTTTAGCAGCATCATATGACCCCTTTAAATAGTTAGTCATAACCTCTGACTAATGATCAGACTAGAGAGTTTGTGATCATGGGGTACACGTACATCGGCCGGCGTGATACACCCTGAGCGACATAGATTCCTAATGAACGAGTAAATATAAAGTAGAGAGTTAACTAGAATAATCAAATTTCAGAATAATAATAATAGTAATAATTAGAGACAGACAAACAACCAATTTGCCTTCAACCAAAAATCGAGGTCATAATAAAATGGAGTCAGATTAGAATTGAACTTAAATTGAATAACTTTGCACGCTGAAAAGACCGAACACGCAAGAAACCTTCAGCCACCACTGGATACCTACCTTGGGCCAAGTGCGTGGACCTTACAGGCTAATTTCGAGTTACAGGCAAAAGAAGTGAAAAGTGTAGATTTTGGTCAAATTTGAGGTTTGCACAAAAATGAGTTCATTAAGCCCTCATCTAGCGATCCCAATGCTCCAAATACTATTTAAACATCTCAACGTATCTTTTTGTACGTTTTCTAAGAGGAGTACCTCTCCGCTCGCTTCTCACGCTGACTGTCATCCAAAGAGCGCGCGATCCCGATAAATATACACATACACACAGAATTACAGTATTTAAGTATTCACGCAAACATAATCTGTTATGTCTTAAGTGAACATTTGGGGAACTGCTGGGGAAAAAACATTGGATGTGTAACATTATATTAGATCATCCGTGCATTACAGTAGGTCTAAATATATAGGCTGTCAGTCTCATTAATGTTAATCTAACAATAAAAGAAAAGAGGGAATCACTCGCTGCTCTTGATTGAACTGCTTCTGTGATCATTGTGATTATTAATCTATTAATGATTATTAAGAAAAGAAGTGGGGGGAAAAATTAATGTTGCTAGGTGATTTTGCTTTGGAACCTTCTGAAAACTTTAAATCAGTTTTTCTCTAAATGGACTTTGCTGAATTTATCGACTTCAAACTAGGGCTGTCAGTTTAACGCGTTAACTTGATTAATTAGATATGAAAATATAACGCAATCAAAATATTTTAACACAGTTAATGCACTGGCCCCGCCCCCAGACCTGTACATCATCTTATACTTCATATAGTTGACTGTTGACAAATATGATGCAGGGCAACAACTCCATAAATTCAGTTATGCCCTAAAATTCAAGATATTGGTTAAAAAAATGCCCCTGTATGAGTTTTTGTCTCATCATATGATAAGCTATATCACACGAGCAGGGAGAGCAGTATTACACAAGTGCTGATTTTGTCCCGAATATCACGAGTTTAAATGTTATTTTATTCAACAGTTCAGTAAATAAGAAGTTGATATTGTGTTATATTTTAAACAATATTATGTGTTCTTGCACAATTTTGCAGGGAACATATTACTTTTAAAGCCATACCAGAACTGTTGTGCATCTCCGAGCAACACAGCAGTGTTTAGTTCCCTTTCTGTCATTCACTTCGATGTTGTGTTGAGTGTACGACACTAGGGGTCGCTCTTGGGAGCCCAAACACCTCTGACATCTTTGAGAAAAGGCCAATGAAATTGGGTGTGCAGAATCTGCATAGCTGGCCACGCCCGGATATCCGGGTATAAATAGGCTAGCGTAGCATCTGCTCACTCGTTTCTGTTTTTCGGAGCCGATGCAGCGCCTCTTTGTGAGAAGCAGCACTCATTCACCTCTTGATCTCCTCATCGTTGGATCTATGGCACAGGCAGCTGTCTCTCCCTCTCATACACAGCTAAGTGTTGTGAGAGTACCCCTGGGTGCTTCGACGGTGATCTTTAAGAGCAAATTTCCTCTAAAAGAGCAATTTCTCTAAAAGAGCTTCACAGGCGGAACTGTGTGTGTCGGCAAACATACCTTTCCGTCCGTGTCCTTCTGGTTCACATCTCTCTTAACGACTGGCATGAATGCTGTGTTCAGTGTTGGGCCACGCTCACGCTGGAACAGCGCTCATAGATAGTTTATGTCCCGCTTGAGATGAAATGGCGATAAGCACGTTGCGCTCGCAGCTCGCATTCTTTTCTAAAAAGACCGTGAGTTACCGTGAATGCTTCCCGCTTCGGTCCTTCTACTTCCGGGTATGAGGCCGCAGCGATGTGTGTCGGGGGTGAGCAGATAGAAGCGAGAGTAGTTCTATTGAGGAATTCCGCAGACCTCTTGTTTCTCACACGCTTCGTGTCTTCCGGTTGAGCTGCCGAATGGGTTTGAGAGCTCGTCTCAGGGCGAGTTTAATCTCTCATTCGGCGCTCGCGAAGAGGATGAGCTGTTTCTCGCAGCACTGCCACTTGGCGGGGCCACCGAAGACTCCCGCCCAGGGCCTGTAAATTCTCTTTGGCACTCGTGGCGAAGGCTTACATGGCTTCTGGACAAGCTGCGTCCACCCTGGCCATCTTGCAGGTCTTCACGAGGGTGGTCCTGACCCAGAGGTGTTGCAGGAACTGCGCCCAGCAACTGACTATGCCCTCTGGGCTACGAAAGTCACGGCGCAGGCTCTGGGTAGGGCGATGTCCACACTTGTGGTCCAGGAGCACCACCTGTGGCTTAACCTGGCTGGGATGCGGGATGCCGAGAAAGTTCGCTTTCTTGACTCCCCTATTTCACAGGTTGGTCTCTTTGGCGACATCGTGGAAGAATTTGCTCAGCAGTTCTCCACGGTTAAGAAGCAGACGGAGCTGCCTCGGCATGGGTCAAGCCTGGTCCTGCACCCCCGAGACAGCAGTCCTCATCTGCTCGTTGCTGGGGACAGCCCCTTGCGAGGACTGCCGAGGCCCCGCAACAGCCTGGGCCTGCAGTCAAGACTGATTAACGGCCTACTTCTCGCAGGAAGGTGGCACCACCAGCTCGTCAGCAGGGGACCCAGTACCCTTGTAAGGCGACAAGACACTCCTGAGACAGGCAGCAAAGGAAGGAAGGATCATCTGACTAGCTCGGATCCACATCCGTTGGGGGGACAGGAGGTGGATCCGGTCCAGACGCTGAAATCATGCATCAGAGCCTGCTTGGACACAGACCTTCTGTCTCATGTTCTGATGCAACAGGTCTGTCACCAGCCAACACGACACATGTTGGCGAACTACTGTTCCCTCATCTGTCGGTGGCATGTCTGACAGACCTAGCGGACAAGGCGCTGTGTTCTTTCAAAGGACGTTTTTACCTCCTACCACAGTACCTCGTGCTCCGCTCAGCCGCAGATACCCTGCCCTAGGTATGTCGAATGGGATTCCCTTGGGATTGCATGCTTGACTAAGCCTCTCCATTCCTTCCAGCTGGTTCTCAGAGCCATTCGGCTCGGCTATGGGATTTAGTTCGCCAGGCGCCCGCTGAAGTTCAGTGGCATTCTGTTACCTCAATACGATGCAAGAATGTGTCAGGACAGGACACGCGAGTAGAAGTTAACATGGAAACTAGATATCAGAATTTTTTATTTTTTTTTTCACAAAGAAGGATTAGTTGCAATTAAGCTACATGACAGTATATCTTGCATTTTCTAAATACAACGTAAGTGGAAGAATAACTAGTCATTTTAAAAACAACAGGGAAGAAAAGGGTTAAAAATAAACCTCAGTCTCTCTTAAAAGTGTTACAGCCTCTTCTTCAGCTTCCTGAACAAGAATAGTTTCTTCATGATGGAGTAAGCAAACTACAAGTGACACATATGCATTATAAGACAATTGAACATAATATGAAACTCATAAGAAAGCATAATGATATCATTTATACCAAGAAGCAAAATGATATACAAGAATAAAACTTTTTGACATTGTTCTTTGGGGAGGAACTCCCATCTTTGAGTTGATCTGAATCTCACAGTTCAAACGGCTGGTTTTAAAGATGAAGATGAACTTTATTCACTGTGAAAACTTTAGATAATGTTTCTGTCATGTCACTAATAATGACTGGTTAGAACAGATTTATAAAGATGATATTTTATTGCTTGATGCATTATTGTGTCTCATTTGTTGAGGACGCAACATCAGATCTGAAAGTGCTGGAGCTGAAGATGATCTACTTACTGTGATAGTTTTTTGTATGACTGTGTAGAGCAGATGAATGATTGAAACGCTTGCCACATGCAGTGCAGTGATACGGTTTCTCTCCAGTGTGAATCCTCTCATGTGTTTTCAGATTTGTTGACTGACTGAATCTCTTGTCGCAGTGTGAACATTTGTATGGTTTTTCTCCTCTGGTGCCGTTTTAAGTGTTCAGCTAAAGTAAAAGTCTTTTCACACTCAAAGCACATGTCTCACACCAGTATGTATTTTCTGATGTACTTTTACATTTTGTAGATGTCAAAAACTCTTTCCACACAGAAAGCATGAATGTGGCTTCTCCTTCAGATGAACATTCATGTGCTGCTTCAGGTATGAAGCCCTAAAAAACGTTTTGTCGCATTGATCACATGTGTACAGCTTCTCTCTAATGTGGATGTTCATGTGTACCTTAAGGGTTGATGAATTTGCAAAATTCTTCCCGCACTGATCACATGTGTACGGTTTCTCTCCAGTATGAACTCTCATGTGAATCTCAAGATGACATTTGCATGAGAAACTCTTTCCACAGGCTCTTCTTTTCTTTAAATCTTTCTGTTTGGTTTGAGAGCAACTCAAATGTTTTTCTAGTTTTCACATGATTTTTCTCCTCAACTTCACTCAATTCTTCATTCTCATTTTCTTCAATCAACTCTGAAATAAAAGTAAAAGCAGTTAATTTGTCAGTAACTTAAAAACACACACACACACACACACACAGAAATGTGAAAAGACATAAAAGTGAACCCTAATGTAACAGTGTAAAGTAGACCATTTATATACAGAATTTTGTTCATTTTGAAACTATTTTATAATTTATATGTCCCTGAAACTTTCCATGAATGAAGTACACTGATCTTCAAATTATTATTTTTCAAACATTATAGGCACAAATCCCATGTTTCTATAGGGAGAACTATTAAATGTATGCATTTTCAACTGTTAGAACTTATATTGTGTGTGCCTTTCCAAATCATACTTATTCAACTGAATTTTCCACAGGTTAACTCCACTGCTTGTATAGTAACATCTACAAGCAATATGAATGCTCCTGGGCTAAATTTCAGCTGTCCCAGATAAGGGTTTGAATACAATGGAATCATTTAAGTTAGATTATGTAATGTGATCTAGATTAAAGGTGTGATCTAGATTATTCAACAGCTCTAAAGATGTCCCTGTTACAACACATCTAAAACTAAAACTACTTGAAACTTTATAATCTTCAGCATTATTGATGAAGAATCAAGAATAAACACCAACCTGTTTGTTCTTCAGTATCTTCAGTGTTTCATTCTGCAGGGTTTGTGGGAGGAGCTTCACTGAACATGAATTTCTGTGTGGAAGAAGCAGATTTGCTAAAATCAAGGGGCCCATTAAAAAGGGGTAAAAAAAAGAAAGTAATTATATATATATATAACATTTAGGACCGGTTTCACAGACAGGGCTTAGACTAAACCAGGATTATAGGCCATAGTTCAATTAGGAAATTTAAGTAATTTTTTATAAACGTGCTTAGAAAAAAAAACATTACTGGTGTGCTTTTTGAGACAAAACAAAGGCACTGATATTAAGTTTCTTTCAGTTGAAACAGCCCATACTTACATTTTAGTCTAGGACTAGACTTAAGCCTTGTCTGTGAAACCGGGGGTTAAAATGCTATTTAAAAAAAAAAAAAGCTATAGAAAAAGACATGTTGTCCATATATCATATGTCTACTTCAAATTTCTTTTGAGAGAAGTATTACTTTTATGGATTGGCCATTATTTAGTGCTATAAACACATGTAATGTGCGTTTCCTTCATACTGGAAGCGGGAGGGTGCCCTCGCGCAGAAAATCCACATATGCGTCACACAAGCAAAAGAACTGACGCTGCTCCAGGAAATCCTAATATGGACAAAATCGCTGTAACTGAATAAAAGAAGATAGAATCTATTTGCCTTTGATTGATGAAATATTAAGTCAATAAACACTTGACTTTGACAATGTATAGTTTGTCTGTGTTCTTAAAACCAACTTGGCTATTTTCATAATATATTTATAATCCATTGCTAATTGACATAACCTTTATTACAGTATAGAATAAATTTTTTTATTTTTTATTTATCTGTCTCATTCTGTGATATGAAGCCACATAAGATTACAAGCGGGAGGAGTGCATAGACTCGCGGATGCAACACAACCAGAGCCAGTTTGGAGAGAAATAAAATGCACAGAAATTATTTAAATGCAAAACCGAAAAAATAAAATGCTGTGATTGGTCAAACTCTTCTACTTTTTCTGTGACTTAATTTGAGTACTGCGTGTGAACAGAGGCGTAACCAGGTTTTCGCGTAGTTTAGAGTGACAAATCGTACCAGCATACTTTGAGGTCAAAATGTGTACCCGCTGCGCAAAATGCGTACAGGTTGGCAGGTCTGTCTTTGTAAATCATTATTATATTACTATATTAAAAGTAACAGCATCAACACAAAGAGCACATCAATTTAAAATGCTCATTCAGTAGCACTGCACTCACATATGTGCTAATTCACACATTCTATGCATTTCTGTTTTGTCTCTTTCTATTGTGAATATTTCTATCCATATTTTTTTCATTCTGCCCCCTGTATTAACATATAAGAAGATATGTCTAGAAATATAGAAAATAATATAATATAAATGTGATGAGTGGGGCGGGGCCAAGAGCCGTGGGAGCGGAGCGAGGCTGGTGGAGTGAAAGATAATGAGGGACACCTGCGCCACACACCGGTCTCGAGTCCCACGGAGGAGCTACAGAAGGATAAAAGGAGAAGAGACGTCAGTGGAGGACAAGAGAGGACCAGGCCTGGACTTTATGTTGTTGTTTTGGTTCTGTTTGTGCACAGCAGTTGTCCATGAGGGGCTGTCCTATTTTCAGTTTTATGTTTATTTTGTTATTAAATTATGTTTAAATGTTCGCCGGTTCCCGACTCCTTCTTCCCGTGACTACAAACTTTGTTACAATAAATTCTTCCAAATATAAAGTGAGGCTTGGACGTAAACATTCAATGCTGTGATTGAAAATTTTAAAATGCAAGCTGTTACCCAATGTCTTGCCATTAGAATTGTTTTGAAAAATATCTCATTACATACTGAGTGACCACAGGCTATGATTGACTATGATGAATTATAAAACAAAACAAATTGACACCCATCTTTATGAAGCTGTGCAGGCAAATAACTACACATATGTCCACATGAATCTAAATAGAGTTTGACTTTCTAATAAATACATTCACTGCAATAAAGTAATTGGATTATTAACATGTTGCAGGTTTGTATGTACAGAAACTGATTATATTCCTAACATGTTTAAAAAAGAGCACCACAAAACAGTATTTAATGTGTCGAGTGTCAAACTATATTCATATTTATCTAAATTAACATTTATACATAGATTTAAAATGTCTCACTTGGTTAATTATAGGCTAAGTGTAAAGTATTTTTATCAGTTTATGTTCCAGCATATTTTAATGTAAAGTAATTAACAAATTTGATTCAAAGATGTCAAAAGAATAGAAATAAAATCACAGCAACAACGCTTGAGATCGATTCCATCAATTCTCCTCACAGATCTCAAACTCTGTCTTGACATTCAGTAACAATTCTCACTCCAAACATCGAAACAATCACACAAATTAACACACAAAAGCACTCAAAATCGCTCAGGTATGAATGAATTCGTCATATTTTACTCACAAGTCACTGCTTGTGTTGTATATTTCTTCTGACTCTATGAAAAAAAAAAAAACTCTCAAAGTCTTGAGGTGTCGAGTCGGTCTGCAGAACAACTGTTGAGTCTGGCTTCATATCCCTATATACTCATACGATCCACTCCAACAGCATTCCTTACATGTCACTGTTTGCAGTTTTTTTTTTTTTTTTTTTTTTTTTTTTTAAGAAGTGGACAGGTGATTGAGAGGCTTTCCCTTACAATCCTCTGCATTCAGACTGATACATTATGATTAAAATAGCAAAATAACTTGTTCACATGAAAGGCTATAATCCTACTGATTATATACTTGTATTGATTATAATTTATATTCTGATTAATAAAAATATTCCATACCTGCTCCACTAAATGTTTATTTCAGTAGGAAGATGCCAGAAAAGACGCACAAGTAGTGCTGAACCCGATGAAAACAATACAGAAATGAGCCTGTAAAATGTCGCTTAAATAAATTGTATAAAGTGTGTTTGATGGTTGTTTAAATATGTGAAATACCGTGAACTGCTCGCCTCTCCTCAGAAGACTCGACGCTGACTGAATGAGGGAAGGGACGGTGACATCATTCAATATCAGTCATACATGCAGTGAAATATAGGCCCGGTTTCACAGACGGGGCTTAGACTAAGCCAGGATTAGATCATAGTTCAATTACAGTTTTTTACGATTGCTTAAGCACAATTTTGAAAACAGGGCCCGGTTTGTCAAAACACCCTCTGCCTCCTTCTCCTCCTCTGTGTACTCCTCCTCTCACCCTCACTCTTCTTCTGACTCCTTCCATTTTGGTTGAAGGCAGGTGAACCTACCTGCTGCATTTTTATAGTGCTTAAACCTGATTGGTGTGTGTACAATTTAGCAATCATGTGTTTGTGCACCTGATGGCTGTGTTTAACAGATTGGCTCATAGGTGTGGTAATTTGACAGTCAGTGCTTTGGAATTGCAAGGAAGTGACATCATGATATACTTCTGTGTCTGATGTATACAAGTGTGTTTATTGTTTTGCAAATCACTGTGTGTAATGTTTTGCAAATAGTGTGAAGCTGACAATGTGCTTACAGTTGTGCAAAATTGTTTGACAAACGTGAAATAAAAAGTGAATCCCAAAGTCAAGATCACTGATGAGTTAAATAGTAATTTTTAATCCACCAAATCTGGTCGACCACTGCGGTGCATGATTATGATCTATTTTAATCTCACGAAGATGATTTGTGTTATAAATCACTAGTTTGGTCATGAAACTCTAGGTGACACAGGCTTGACATCTGTAAGCAATCACATCGTTTCCTACATGGCACTGACTGATCTCTAAGCTATGCAAAAATGTCAGAATTTGTTGACAGACGGTTCTTTTACATCAAAGGTCAAGTCAAGTCACCTTTATTTATATAGCGCTTTTAACAATACAGATTGTGTCAAAGCAACTGAACAGCAGTAATTAGGAAAATAGTGTGTCAATAATGCAAAAATGACAATAGTAAACACAAATTTTTCAGTTAAAGGCAGTTCATCATTGAATTCAGTGATGTCATCATCCAGCTCAGTTCAGTTTAAATAGTATCTTTGCAATCATTTGCAATCAAGTCAACGATATCGCTGGAAATGAAGTGTCCCCAACTAAGCAAGCCAGAGGCGACAGCGGCAAGGAACCAAAACTCCATCGGTGACAGAATGGAGAAAAAACCTTGGGAGAAACCAGGCTCGAGTAAGGTCGTCAAACAAATATGTGTTGGACTGAAGGAAAAGCAAATTCATGCCTGTTCAATAGAGGGCGCTACATGCAGCCATTGTAAAAGCTTCTGCCAAAAGCATAAATGTAAATGCCTCACACGGCAAAAGTGTGATTTTCAATTGATTATTTTACACAAAAAACTTGCTAATCATGGCTTACTCATGTAGTTCAAAGTGTTCATGAAATGCTGTTTTATTGAAAGTAATTCCAGTCTTTAATGCTGGTTTCAGTGCACTAGTTCCACATCAAATGCTCTCAAATGTGTGTCTGCAGCAGCTTTGTATGCCATTGCCAAGTTAATGAACAATGACGCCAGCTTCTGCTAGTGGAAGAAAACATCCTGCAACTGATGATGCAAAAAAACAAACAAACAAAAAAAATCTATTCATCATCAAACATCTATTCATTACTGTTTGCTGTTTAAAATCCATGGATCACTATTCTATTTGGTGTTGTTAAAGATTTGTTGATACAAAAAATAAGTTCTACAAAATAAATAAAAGAATACATACAGATCTGTCATGTGTATGTTCCTGTTTGCCATTATTTGGTTCTTCCTGTGTCCTGTCCTCATTGGTTATCATTTGTGTCCAGCTGTGTTTGATTAATTAGTTCATTTGTTCCCAGGTGTGTCCCATTGGTGTCTGTGTATTTATAGTGTGTTCTGCCCCATGTTTCCTGTCTGCTGTTAAATGTCATCCCTGAGTTCCTGTGTGTGTAAGCCTTTGTTTGTTGGATTAAAGACCCACTTGAAGTATTCTCCTGCATCTCCTCGTTCCTTCCCCAAGTGTATCATGACAGAACAGCAGACCAAAACTGAAAGTAAGTGGCGTCCTTTCCGCTTACTGTCTTACTGTTCCGCTTACCGTGTTTGTTTTCCGCCTTTTTCAATAGTTTTTGTTTTCCTGTTTTTTCCCCGCGGCATGGAAGCCGCACGTTTCGGCTGCTACGAAGTCAAGCCCGCCGGCTGCCATTGACCCAAACCCGTCGGTCACCGCAACAGCAAGCCTGCCAGCTCGGCCTTTCACCCCGAGCCTAGAGGGGAATCTGTGGAGAAGAATGCGGTTGGTTCTGGTCCCTAGGTCGCCGGCCACTATGAAGTCAAACCCGCTGGCCGTGGCTTTCTCAGGCCCGCCGGCCGCCATTGACCCAAGCCCGCCGGTCACCGCAACGGCAAGCCCGCCAGCCGCGCCTTTCACCCCGAGCATAGAGAGGAATTTGAAGAGGAGAAGGCGGTCCTTGAACGCGCTTTGCTGTGCCTGCTCCTCCAGAGCACCCTCCAGTGCCAGCTCTTCGAAAGCACCTTGCTGTGCCTGCTCCTCCAGAGCACCCTCCAGTGCCAGCTCCTCGTAAGCGCTTCCCAGTCCCCGAATCCAGCCCAGAGTGGGCTCCAGTTCCCGAGTTAAGCCCAGGGAGGGCTCCTGATTCCTCGTTTAGCCCAGGGAGGGCTCCTGATTCCTCGTTTAGCCCAGGAAGGGCTCCTGATCCCCAGTTCAGTCCAGGAAGGGCTCCGGATCTCCCGTTAAGCCCAGGGAGGGCTCCTGATTCCCAATTTAGCCCAGGAAGGGCTCCAGATCCCCAGTTAAGCCCACGGCGGGCTCCAGTTCCCGAGTATAGCCCACGGAGGGCTCCAGTTCCCGAGTATAGCCCAAGGAGGGCTCTAGTTCCCGAGTATAGCCCATGGAGGCGCCCACCCCCCCTCCCCGATGGTGCTGTTACGGCGCGGGACGATCTGTCACGTGTATGTTCCTATTTGGTTCTTCCTGTGTCCTGTCCTCTTTGGTTATAATTTGTGTCCAGCTGTGTTTGATTAATTAGTTCATTTGTTCCTAGGTGTGTCCCATTGGTGTCTGTGTATTGATAGTGTGTTCTGCCCCTTGTTTCCCGTCTGCTGTTAAATGTCATTCCTGAGTTCCTGTGTGTGTGTAAACCTTTGTTTGTTGGATTAAAGACCCACTCGAAGTATTCTCCTGCGTCTCCTTGTTCCTTCCCCGAGTGTATCGTGACAAGATCATTTATTTTTATTTGGTATTTGTTTATATAGATTATGCTAGAATACACATTAATGAAAAACTTGGTTGTATAATGCAGGGGTCTCCAACACATCGCTCGTGAGCTACCAGTAGCTCGTGGCCTGACTGAAAGTAGCTCGCCAAGAACACTTTTCATCCAATCAGATTGAGTTAATATAGACTGGTGTCCCACCCCCTCCAATGCAAATAAAGTATTATTTTTATTCATATATGACCATTCAGATGTAATAACAACCAACAATAAAAAAAAAAAAAAAATGAAACGTTGCCGTTTCAATCAAGTACATCATCACGCTTATCAGGCTACAAGGCAGTATTAGCTTAAAAACTACTTGCGTCAGAATGAGTAAGGAAAGCGGTCAAGAAAAGAAAAACAAAAAATCTATTTTCACAAGGAATGGGAGAGTGAGTTTTTCTTTACGAATGTAAGTGAAAAATGTGTGTGCTTAATTGGCGGTGTTAGCGTTGCTGTGGGTAAACGGTGAAATGTGGAGTGCCATTTCACTCAAGTTCATGGGAACTTTGCACAAGACTTTCCTGCGGGTAGTGGGCTACGGACTGAAAAGGTAAAGCCGCTGAAAGCAACACTACAAAAACAGCAATATTTATTCACCAAACCGAAAAAGAGAGGAAATTTAGTTACGGAAGCATCATTTAAAGTGGCGCGCATCTTGACAAAACACAAGAAGCCGTTCACCGATGGTGCCATAGTGAAGGAAGCAATGACAGCGGTGGCTGAAACTTTGTTCAAGGACCACAAAAGCAAGACAGAAATTATGTCTGCTATCGCGGATGTCCAGCTCAGTGCCAACACGTGGCAAGGAGAGTTTCCTTGCTTTCTTCAGATGCGAAGGGACAGTTAGAACGGGACATAGAACGGTGTACATGGTTTTCACTTCAGTGTGATGAATCGGTGGACTTAAGTGATACAGCTCAGTTGGCTGTTTTCATTCGGATGGTTTTTGATTATTTTTCCACCAAAGAGGAGTTTTTGACACTGCTCCCTTTGAAAACCACGACCAGAGGAGTCGACATCGTTTTCAAGAACTACTGCGTGGAAAAACGCGTGCCCCTTGACAAGCTGGTATCTATGACAACAGACGAAGCTCCAGCCTTGATAGTGTCATGATCCACTCAGGCAGGAAGGAGCGAGGAGACGCAGGAGAATATTTTCGACCATGGAATTTAATTCAAACATACGGGGAACTTCGGAAACACAGGAACACATGGATTGACGTTTAACAGCAGACAAAGAAACTAGGATTGGGAACACTATTTAAACACATGACTTGATGAGGGGAAGACGAGGAACACCTGGAACTAATGACACAATGAACATGGAAACAAAAAACAGCTGGGAACAATACAAACTATACAGGGACAGGAACTTAGACCGGAACATACACGTGACAGATCGCCCCCTCCTGGATGGGGCATCCCGCATCGTAACAGTACCATCGGGGAGGGGGGGGCAGGCGCCCCGGAGGCTGGTGCAGGACTGGAACAGGGCGAATCAGGAAGCCATGGCGGAGCAGGCAGTTCAGGTTGCCATGGCGGATCAGGATACTCAGGAGGCCATGGCGGATCCTCCGTGGCCTTGGCCTTGGCCAAAATTTTCTTGGGGAAAACTAGGAATCCTGGGGGGCGCTCTGCAGGCGTGGACA
>NW_015624561.1:12945-20234 GCF_001515625.1 Sinocyclocheilus rhinocerous | reverse complement strand
GGGGACTCAGGAGGCCATGGCGGAGCAGGGGACTCAGGAGGCCATGGCGGATCAGGATACTCAGGAGGCCATGGCGGATCAGGGGACACAGGAGGCCATGGCGGAGCAGGGGACTCAGGAGGCCATGGCGGATCAGGATACTCATGAGGCCATGGCGGATCAGGATACTCAGGAGGCCATGGCGGATCCTCCGTGGCCTTGGCCTTGGCCAAAATTTTCTTGGGGAAAACTAGGAATCCTGGGGGGCGCTCTGCAGGCGTGGACACTTGAGGGTGCTCTGGAGGAGCCGACACTGGAGCGAGCTCTGGGGCTGGAGCCGACACTGGAACGAGCTCTGGGGCTTGAGCCGACACTGGAGCGAGCTCTGGGCCTGGCGCTGACACTGGAGCGAGTTCTGGGGCTGGAGGCTTAACTGGGGAACAGGAGCCCTTCCTGGGCTTAACTGGGGAATCAGGAGCCCTCCCTTGGCTAAACGGGGAATCAGGAGCCCTCCCTGGGCTTAACTGGGGATCTGGAGCCCTTCCTTGGTGGAAATGGGGAACAGGAGCCCTCTGGATTCGGGGACTGGGAAGCGCTTACGAGGAGCTAGCACTGGAGGGTGCTCTGGAGGAGCTGGCACAGCCAGGCGCTTTCGAGGATCTGGCACTGGAGGGTGCTCTGGAGGAGCAGGCACAGCCAGGCGCTTTTGAGGAGCTGGCACTGGAGGGTACTCTGGAGGAGCAGGCACAGCCAGGCGCTTTCGAGGAGCTGGCACTGGAGCGAGCTTTGAGGTTGGCAGGCTTGACTGAGGAACCGCCAGCGGGCTTGCCACATGATCGGCCGGCAGACTTGACTCGGGAACGGCCGGCAGAGGGGTTCCGGATCGGGATCGGAGACTCTCCAGACACCGGATGACTGCTTACTTCCAGTTGAGGTTGGAGGTGTCTGGGAGCTCCACGGGGCATGGTAAGTAATCCCGATCCGGAACAGCGTCACGAGGGTTTCTCCCTCGAGGGAACTGACGAGGGCGAGCGGCAGGAACGCCCTCGCGTAAACAATCGGGTCGAGGCTTGCCTGAGCCAAGACGAGGAACATCGCTCGTTCCTCTATTTCAACGGGGAGGAACGAACGGGAAAAACAAAACATTTTAAAAAACGGAAAACAAACGGGGAGAGGGGGCGCCGCTTACTTTATTTGGTCTGCTGTTCTATCACGATCCACGATCCAGGAAGGAGCGAGGAGACGCAGGAGAATATTTTCGACCATGGAATTTAATTCAAACATACGGGGAACTTCGGAAACACAGGAACACATGGATTGACGTTTAACAGCAGACAAAGAAACTAGGATTGGGAACACTATTTCAACACATGACTTGATGAGGGGAAGACGAGGAACACCTGGAACTAATGACACAATGAACATGGAAAACACCTGGGAACAATACAAACTATACTGGGACAGGAACTTAGACCGGAACATACACGTGACAGATAGGGTGCCACACTGGATTAATTGCACATTGCAAGAACAACCCAGATTTTCCTGCATTTCTGAACTATCATTGCATCATTCATCAGCAGGCGATCTGCAGAAAGGTTATGTGCTTTAATCATGTCATTGATTGTTCGGATTATCAACTCAATTCGATCAAAGTCCAAACAGCACAGATGCTTCATATTCTTTATTGATTAACCTTCTGCATTATCAACTCAATTCGATCAAAGTCCAAACAGCACAGATGCTTCATATTCTTTATTGATTAACCTTCTGCATTATCAACTCAATTCGATCAAAGTCCAAACAGCACAGATGCTTCATATTCTTTATTGATTAACCTTCTGCATTATCAACTCAATTCGATCAAAGTCCAAACAGCACAGATGCTTCATATTCTTTATTGATTAACCTTCTGCATTATCAACTCAATTCGATCAAAGTCCAAACAGCACAGATGCTTCATACTCTTTCTTGATTAACCTTCTGCAGAGTATGGCGGTCTCTTGCTGTGAAGACTTTTAAAGCAAAACTGTCATTTTACATTCATCAACTGATGATAACAACAGATTGCAGAACTTCCCTTCAGTGTTAAAGATGTTAGAAAGCCACACAGGTGCAACTGAAGTTTTTGATCTTTGGATCTACATACCTATGTGAAGCAGCATTTTCTGATATGAATGAGATCAAATGTAAATTCAGAACAAGACTGACAGATGAACATTTGAATGATTGCATAAGAGTGAACCTAAGTGCATACACTCCAGCATATGCCTCTCTTGTGGAAACAATGCAGTGTCAGTCAGCTCATTAGATGTAAGAAAATGCACATCATATTTGTGTCCCTTCATGAACTTTTATCATTTAGCATGCACTCTTACTCATGTAGCATACATATCAGTTCAGAATGAAGACCAACATTTGAAATTTCACTGCTGTTTGTATCCCAGTTTAATTTACTTTGAACTTGACTTGTATTAATGCATAGAAAAGAACCTATATATAGTATAGACAATTTCTCTGATTCTGTTCCGTAAACTTGAAGAGTAATATGAATACAAATAAAGGTCTCAGGTGTATTTCAGGTAGTAGTTATGATGCACTATAAATATGTAAGTAACTGTTAACTATTATAATTGTTAAGTAACTGTTATGCAACTACAGTATGATTTGCATACTACTGTTTTTTTCCATGAAGTACTGTATTCTCTGATTCTGTTTTTTTTTTCTGAGATTAAATGGTGATGTGTATATAAAAACTTTCTGATTCTGTTCTGTAAATTGAAGAGTAATATGAATAAAAAAAAAATCTCAGGTGTATTTCAGGTAGTAGTTTGGCTCATTTGAGAGTTATGATGCACTATAAATATGTAAGTAACTGCACTGTTATAACTGTTAAGTAACTGTTATGCAACTACAGTATGATTTGCATACTACTGTTTTTTCCATGAAGAACTGTATTCTCTGATTCTGTTTTTCCCTCTGAGATTAAAAGGTGATGTATATATAAAAACACTTTAAGGCATGTAACAGTTTGGATTGTTGTTCATTTAATAGTTATGACACATTATTTAAGAGATATAAGTACTGTATAACAAGGGTAGCTCTCAGCCACTTTTTATTTTTTAAAAAGTAGCTCTCAAATGAAATAAGGTTGGAGACCCCTGGTATAAAGTGTCACATTTGCTGTTTGTTTTGCATGTATTTACATAGCTCTGACCAGCAGATGTCACTAACATGCATTCATGCCCTCGTCTGCATTGTGTATCCATAGGTAAAGTCATTGTTACAAGAACGTATCTCACTATTATGACATCAAATCATTATTATTACAAGTATCTCATTCAGAGTTCCCACTCTAAGCCAAATGTAAAATTCCCTGACTTTTCCCTGACTTTCACTGACGAAAAAGCTTAATGTCAATGACCTGTAATGATCGGAAAAACAGGCCACTGTTGTGCTGAGTAGGGGTGCACGATTAATCGCATGCGATTGTCATGCGTGTCTCGTCAGTAGAGCCGGTTCTGTGATTAGTAGTAAATGTCTATCACCTGTTTTCAAATGGAGCAGCATTTACTACACAGAGCCGTAGTTCGCTGACAAGCTATGCAATATCGCGTTCATAAACGAATGCGATTCATCTGCGATTTTGAACGCGATATTGCATAGCTTGTCAGAGAACTACGGCTCTGTGTAGTAAATGCCGTTCCATTTGAAAGCATGTGATGGAGATTTACTACTAATCACAGAACATTTAACATTTGCATATTCTTCACTCTTTGTTGTAACTTGATTTTTCATAGCCATTTGAAATTAGTGGCAAGGCAACCACTGCATTTTAATCATGAAAAAAAAAAACAGCATATGGGCTGAATGAGACGCAATTACACTCTCTGCCAGCAGGTGGTGCTTGTGGAACAGCAGTGATAAAGCGTTTCCTTGGTTACCACTGTAAACACAGCAGTGCTGCGTATTAACACTAATGTAAACGCATTATACAGAGGCAAGATGAAAAGAAAACGCCATGTAAACTTTTCTGAAAACAGCCAGTTCCCCTCAGAAACACATTCATATAAAAATCAATATTTAGGATTCCTATATTTCGCGCATCATGAACTTGAATCTTGATCTGCCTGCTATGGTATTTTCTTCTCTTTGCGTCCATCTTCAGCGTTTCTGGCCTCTGTTAATGGCCGTTTACAGACTAATTATAATAGTAACGTAATATTTCCACACAAATGGCATTTGGGAAAATGATTGCAGTGCAGTTTGTGTGCAAGCACGGAACAGAAGATGCTCTAAAATAAAACAAAAAATGGCCGGTCGAACGGGTGCATGTACTCCACTGTAAAAATTAAAATAGATTAATCATTGTTAAAGCTATAAAGTTACTTGCCAAGATGGGTTATTTTTAAAGCATTATAATCACAAATCCCATGTTTCACATGTTTTAAACATTAAAAATTACATTAAAAACATTTATTAACATTAAAAATATACAAAAGTGCCTTCACGAGTTCACACTTATGTATAATTAAATAAAGGTTATGCGTATTTGGCGTGCTGTCCAGGGAGAGAGCTTCGAGCTCGGCAAGACTCCTGAGCCCGGGGCACCCTCCCCCTGTCCGGGGAGAGGGGTCCGAGTTCTGTGTCCAGCCCGGCCCAAAAGTGCTCCCCCCCGAGTGCTTCTCCCCGTGCTGGGGTAGAAACCATTGGATAAATGGTGTAATCACTAATGATGAACTGGCCGTGTTAATTATCTGTGCGTGCTCCTCCCGAAATTTGTTTATAAAACATCACTTCACGAGTTCACACTTACGTATAATTAAATAAAGGTTATGCGTATTTGGCGTGCTGTCCAGGGAGAGAGCTCCGAGCTCGGCAAGACTCCCGAGCCCGGGGCAAAAGCGCTCCCCCAAAAGCAATTAGAACAGAACAGCAGCCAGATACGTGCATTTACGACCCCCCAAAAAGCAAGGCTTAATGTTATGGTAAACGTAATGGTGCTGGACGTCCTTTGGTATACGTTTATTGCGGCAGTATCTAGGGCAAGCATGCGAGGGGGA
This sequence comes from Sinocyclocheilus rhinocerous, assembly GCF_001515625.1. Classification (NCBI taxonomy): domain Eukaryota; kingdom Metazoa; phylum Chordata; class Actinopteri; order Cypriniformes; family Cyprinidae; genus Sinocyclocheilus; species Sinocyclocheilus rhinocerous. The sequence goes on along the minus strand of NW_015624561.1, from coordinate 15,192 downwards.
GGAGGAAAGATAGCTGCCGGAACCGCTTGCGGAGGTGTGCTCATGCTTGGGACGGCTCCGGGAGCTATAGCTGAAGAAAGAGGGGGAAAGAGAGGGGGAATGGTGGGCGTTGGGGCCTGCGCCATTAGCGGAGTCATGCTCATGCTTGGGATGGCTCCGGGAGCGGAAGAAAGAGGAGGAAAGAAAGGGGGAATGGCGGGCATCGGGGCCTGCGCCATTAGCGGAGGCATGCTCACACTTGGGACGGCTCCGGGAGCGGGAGCGGAAGAAAGAGGGGGAAAGAGAGGGGGAATGGTGGGCGTCGGGGCCTGCGCCATTAGCGGAGTCATGCTCACGCTTGGGACAGCTCCGGGAGCGGGAACGGAAGAAAAGGAGGGGAAGAGAGGGGGAATGGTGGGCGTCGGGGCCTGCGCCATTAGCGGAGGCAGCCTCACGCTAGGGTTGGACGGTGGGGCTGCAGGCCATGGGTAGGGGAGGGGGTTGGGAGTGGGGTAAGGAAAGGGCTGTGGATGGGTCTGCGCCACTAGCGGAGGCGTGCTCACACTAGCATCTGCTACGGGAGCTGGAGGCCACTGAACAGAAAAATGGTAATTTGTAGCATGAGGGAGCGGAAGAGATGTGGTTACAAATGGAGGTAGCCTCACGTTTGCTTCAGCTGCCGTAGCTGTAGGCCATGGGAAGGGGGGGGCGTTGTGACGTGTGGCAATGAAAATGTTGTGCCACAACATATGTTTGTTTACTTTCGTTTTCACTTTGCGTGTTTGGGGTGGATCATTTCAATTATCAGCGGAAGAAAAGAGGATATAAGGAAGTGAGTCATACCTGAGAGTAATTGCGTCATCTGTAAAAGTTTGCAGTAGTGTGGGAGTGATTGTTTGGAGAACGCTGCGAAAGGTGGAAAGATGGCTGTTTGTTCAAACAGTTGCTTTTCTTGTGAGTGATGTCTGGTGCGTTGTGAAGTTCCAAATTACTTTTAAGCGTGGCACTGCCAGATCGTCTGCACTTAAAGTTGTTCTGAAGACAAGCATCGGCTGCTCATCCACCTGTCCTGGTGTCTGAAAATCCCGCTATACTCTCCAATTTTCGTCACGACTGCAAACTTGGTCAGTACCTCTCTGCCGCCATTACACATACTCATTTCACTCACTACTACACCTGCACGCACTCGCACCACATTCATTTTCTCACATTCGGTGTGCTTATTGTTTTTATGAGTGTTAAATGATTATTGTTGCTTTGTGATTGTTGTTTGATAATTATGAAATGACCAAATGCTTAATGTTCCTTTTTTCTCTCTCTTCTTTTTCCTCTATGGACAATTTATAAATGATTGTGGACGTCAATCTGCTTTATTGGAAACGTACACTAGTGTGGCGCAATTCCTACGTGGACCAAAAACCGAAACTTAATTTGAATTGTTGGTTCCCCCCCTGCTTATTGTCTTTTCGGTTTTTGTTTATTTGTTTCTTATTGTTCAAACTTGTATTTTTTATTTTTTTCTCATGCCATGGACAATAGTGGAATAAATCCTCCCTTTGAACAGTATTCTTTTTTTGACTGTCTATGTGATTTAATGTTGTAACAGGTGGTGTTTTAGTTTGCTATCCTTGGTTAATTTAAATTTTTGTCAGGGTTAAAACCTGACTGGCGCCCGAATATTTTCCTTATAGAGTTTATTTATGCTAGGGCAGCTACCACCGTTACAGACGTCCTGAAGAGCCTGTGTAGCCTGCACTGCTAGTGGAGGCAGCCTCACGCTAGCATCTGCTACGGGAGCTGGAGGCCACTGAAAGGAAAAAAGGGGGTTAGAAGTCACAGGACGGAGATACTGAGATGTAAGGGCCTGTGTTGCAAGTGGAAGCAGCTTCACGCTTGCTTCGGCTGCTATAGCTGTAGAACCGTGTTTACATTGGACGCGAGCAGTGCAACAAAATACTATAGAAACCATTATAATCAGTGACTGTTTGCACTGGATGTGACACGACATGACACATCCCGACAGTAAACTGATGCCTCGTTCTATTTGTTATTTTATCTATTTATGTTATTTGTATCTATTTATTATTTTAACACTCACTTTGTCACATCCAGTGTAGACAGACTTCAGCTGTTAACTCCACATCTGAGCCGCTGTCATCGGAAGCCTGTGTGTTGCCAGATGTTGAGGGGGTTCTTGCCATCATGGACCGCAACATAGTGCTCGTTGGCTTTAAAGCAGGGCACCCTCCTGCATTCTTAACACACTCT
>NW_015624561.1:10082-12828 GCF_001515625.1 Sinocyclocheilus rhinocerous | reverse complement strand
TGTATGAATATAGAAGCCCTATGACTACAACTACCATCATTTGAATTGTCATAAAATTATGAAATTATCGTACATTATGGGATTTTTTTTCTCATTATTGATTGTACATCGTACAGAGATCAAAATTATCGTACAAATACGATAAATATCGTACGTCTGGCAACACTGCTTTGTACCAGTAGACATGTTTATACCGGTAAGGCTAATTTTGCAGTTATGTGCTATTCACTTTCACATTGTTGCTAAAGATATTTACTTTGCACGCTCTTCATATTACAGGCCTAAAAAGACGACAGAAAATTTACTCACCATTGCTGTCCTGCAGCAAAACACGAGGGCAGTTGCGTTTTAGATCAATTCTGAGTGAGCGCGCCGTAGGCGTGTCAGTAAATGGTGAAATATTTCCGTAAATGAATTGATCCTGCCAGAAGAATTGTGTGAAACTTATTATGTCTGTTCCGTCTGTATCATCTCAGTGAGGTTTTATACACGCACAGTAAGGCGAATGTAACGCTTTCAGACATTTCAGTGTGGATGATAAACTTTGGAAAAAACGTTTGCTTCGTGGTTACAAAATGGCATCAACATCCATTTATGTCATAATATCGTTTAACAAACTTTAGCCACGAAAACCTGCCTTTAGCGACTTCACCTGAAAATTAATTAATTTGCAACTCGGCCTGCGCCGTTCGCGGAGGCAGCCTTGAGCTAGCGTCCGCTAAGAGAGATGGAGGCCTGGCTGCGTATGGCGCTGCGGCCGGAAGAGCCGCGGTGAAAGGCTGAGCCGCAGCGGGAAGAGATCTGGGGCTCGGCCCGGTGAGATCTGGGGCGCGGCCCAGGCTCGTTGAAGGCCTCGAGGAGAGCCGGGTCTTGTGCGGGACGATGGTAGTGTCGAGCAAGGCGAGCTCGGGGCTTTGCACGGTCTATTGGCCAGAGCGTGTAGCTTGTCGAGAAGAGCAGCGGCCGCGATGAAGCCTGGTGCTCGGCGGCCGTGTCCAGTTAATTATCTGTGCGTGCTCCTCCCGAAATTTGTTTATAAAACATCACATAATGTTGATACCAACTTTTATACTGATGTTTATTTAAAAAAAAAAAAAGTTTTAATTATTATGTGCTGGTCACACTAGACTTTTCATTCCAATGACTCCCATTCATACCCATGTAAACGTGGGACACCGGAAACACAAGTTTTGCTGCATTCCAGTTCATGTTGGAATGGCAATTGATTATTGGTCATTGAACACATTAATTAACCTGGTTACCAGTATCAGATTCAGTATCTTCAGTGTGTTTGATTCTGCAGGGTTCTGGATCTCTCATCTTCTCTCTGTCCTCTTTAATAAACTCAGTCTTTGCAGATTTCATCTTCACTTGTAAACTGATGGGAATATTCCAGCATTATTGGTGAATTGCTGTGGGAGGAGCTTCACTGATGATATGTTTCAGTGGGCGGAGCTTCACTGCCAGTGAACATGTGGGAGGAGGAGCTTATCTGCCTAAATCAAAAATACATAACTGAGTCACTGAGTTTGTTTTTATAGTAATAGACAACAGAAAATAAATTATGTAATGTAAATTTAAGTATAAATAATGGTAAGAAAACAGTTGAAAGCATAAACTCAGATATAAATGTACAGGCGAACTGCACAGTTTGCAGAGAAGCATTTCATTTCCTTAGCTTTTCAGAGCTTGGTAGATGAGTAACTATTGTATTTGTATTATTAGACCGATAAATACATATATTACAATTAATGTTATATTGATTTATCGTTTATAAATATATAATATATATATAATTAAATATAAGTAATATATAAGCATAATTAATTATCCTATCTGTCATACATAGGCTACTGTGTGGGATTAAAATGTTTTAAAAGTGTGAAATTATTTAAATAAAAATGGAAAAAATATTTACACAATTAGTTGAATCATAATTTAAGCAGTAAATAAACTAAAAATGTATCCCATCCCTGCAGAATTGTCAAAAACGTGAAAACTGTCAGAATGACAAATTTAGGCTCACCAACTGAAGATTTTTTTAGAAGTAAATAAAATAATCAAATGTAAAATAATAATAATAATAATGTGTTCTGTTGCGAGTTCTCATACTTGATCTCATGTTTTCTCATGGTTTATTGTTGAGCTGTTGAATTGTTCTGTTAAAATAATCAGTTCCAAGCCTTTGACACCTTTTTAGCTTTAAGTGGCAATTTACAGGAGATCTGAAGACATTAGCATAATAAATGAGGTGAAAACAGGAACTACTGACATGAAATAAAGAGTCTTTTCAGCAGCTCTGTTAATATTGATGAGTCTCTGACTCAACACTCATTCAACAAGACATTCAGGATCATCAGCGGATCATCTCACTTTATTCTGAGTGTTTGCTGTTAGAAACTGATTGTTTGAGTCGGGATATATGATAAAAGCCTATTTCTCACAATATGTATAAAACATAAATAATACAAAAACAAACACTAAGGTAAATAACTGCCATAAAGCACCATAATATGAATGTCTAATCTAAATAGTTTGATTTTTTTAATAACTAAATTCATTGCAATTAAGTAATTAGATCATTAACATGTTAAAGTTTTGTACAGAAACAAATAATGACCATAAAACATATTCAAATAAAGAGCACCACAAAGCAATATTTAATGATTACAGTGTCACATAGGATTCATATTTCGCTCTATTAACATTTATGTATGGATGTCTCACGTGGCTCATTATAGGCTCA
>NW_015624561.1:4696-9832 GCF_001515625.1 Sinocyclocheilus rhinocerous | reverse complement strand
CATTATAGGCTCAATGTAACGTTAGCAGTCTCTGTTTCAGTATATTTTAACAAACTAATGGATTTGATCTGCCAAAGATGTCAAAAGTGTAGAAATAAAATGGCAGCAGCAACACTTGAGATCGATTCCCGTCACAGATCTCTTTTTATTTTATTTTTTGATTTTTTGACTTGACATTCAGCAACAGTTCTCGCTCCAAACATCGAAACAATCACACAAATGAACACACAAAAGCACTCAAAATCTCTCAGGTCTGAATGAATTCGTCATATTTCCTCACATGCTCGCTGCTGCTGCACTAAATGTTTATTTCAGTAGGAAGACGCCAGAAAAGATGCACAAACGTAGTGCTGAACCCGATGAAAACAACACAGAAATGAGCCTGTAAAACACTGTATAAAGTGTGTTTGATAGTAGTGTAAATAAGTGAAATACCGTGAACTGGGGTGTATTCCAGAAAGTGGGTTTTGTTGGAAACTCAGAGTTTGTTAACCCCAGAAAAGGGAAACTCCGTGTTTTCGGTTCCAATAAAAGACAAAACTAAACCTCTCTGTAAGTTACCATAGTAACTTACTTTGTGAACCTAACCTGGTCAGGAGCAGGTTTTCTTCGGTAAACCCAGAGTTTCTTTCGGTCTCCTCCCCCTTTTTAAAGCCTAAGCAATGTTTAAATACCTCATTCATTCATTCATGCTACAAATTTTTTTTTTTGCCTTATTTCAAATACAAATTTCAAATACAAATATCTAAAAATTCTTAAATCATGATGCATTTTCTATACAAGAAAAAATATATACGATATTTAGTCTTGTTTCCTGGGGTAAACAAGTAAAATTAATTGCCAGCGTGGAGTGTGGTTGGATGCATTGATTACACACATATTCTCACCATCGCACATTCCGAAAATGAAGCTGATTACTGTATGGAGTGGAAGGATGCCAGATGGAAGGGTAGTGCGAGATATCTATGTCGTAACCACCACCACAGCTGTTAAATAAACACAAATTATTCACAGTTTTTTTGGTCATCTTTATGTTCTACAAATACAAAAGCAACAATTTTTTTCCCCTGTTGGATTTTAATACTGGTATTGTGGCCATCTCCTCTTTATCTCTCAGTGATGCTGGTGCAGGTTTATGGAGGACGAAACCTGCAAAAACAATAAATAAATAAATAATAAATTGGTGACCAGATGGAAAATGTTTAAGGAAATGCTAAACTCATCCTAACTGTTTTCTTTTAATCACTCATTTATTTCTGAATGTAGTTCCGCATTTATTTTTCCTCTGCACAACATGCTAATGAGAGGGTGTCAACCATGGACTTGATTGGGTCTTGTGATAGCTGGGGGCGCGGCTTTCCCGCTGACAGGAGATGCATGGTGTAAATCCAGTATAGCCTAGTAAAGTCACTTTTGCCGTTCGAGAGAGCAAGATACATAGAAAAACTGAGCCGTATTGTCCGTACAGTAGCTGTGACTTTACAAACGACCCAACGGAATGGCCAGAGGTGTAATTTCCCGGCATTCGATATTCGCAAATCTATGGACCGTCTCTAAAGTTACATACGACATTGGTATACACTTTTCTAATTCAATAACATTTGAGGAAAATTACTTACAGTAACACAACCAACTGTGAAGTGTTCATGTAGTTCTCAGTTATAATGCACACCTTTTAGATTTTTGATATTTATTGAAATAAACTAAATTCATATCTACACTGTAAAAAACTTCCTGTAGAAATTACAGTAACTAACTGACAACAGTTCGCAGTTAAAAATTAAAATAAGAGATGTAAATCAACTGTAGAGAACTGTAAATTAACAGTTCATTACTGGCAGCAACCACAGCTGCCAGTATTCTACTGTTATTTTCAGGACGTCATGCCAATAAAGCAATATGAATTGAACGGAGTTGAAATGAATAATTGATTACTAAGTAATTTGATTAGATTATCTTTCTTTCTTTTTTCAGATCGAATGCCATCAATGCAATAAATATCAAAAATCTAAAAGGTGTGCATTATAACTGAGAACTACATGAACACTTCACAGTTGGTTGTGTTACTGTAAGTCATTTTCCTCAAATGCTATTGAAGTTAGAAAAGTGTATACCAATGTCGTATGTAACTTTAGAGACGGTCCCTAGATTTGCGAATATCGAATGCCGGGAAATTACACCTCTGGCCATTCCGTTGGGTCGTTTGTAAAGTCACAGGTACTGTATGGACAATACGGCTCAGTTTTTCTATGTATCTTGCTCTGTTGAAACGGCAAAAGTGACTTTACTAGGCTATACTGGATTGAAAACATCTGCCATATGGAGGACCAAACCTGCAGAAATTAAAAATAAATAAATAAGCAAATACATTTATTGATGTGTTTAGCATTTCCTTAAACATTTTCCATTTGGCCACCAATTTATTTTATTTATTTGCCTATATTTCATCACACGTTTATTTATTTATATATGTATTTAAACAAGAATGCGTGTATTTATACACACATTTAATTATTTATTTGCTTATTTATTTATTTATTTATTTATACACACATTTATTTATTTATTTGCTTATTTATTCATTTTTAATTTCTGCAGGTTTGGTCCTCCATACAGGTTCTCCTCCCATTTTACGAGCCTCTGCCTTCTCGCTGTTGGCTTCTGAATAGAAGTTAAATGTTTTTCATTATCCTAATTATGAAATGTAGCATGTTGTATTAGAGAACATTTATTTATATGAAAAAGCATTAGACTATGTGGAAAAAGCTGCTGCACATTTGAAATATATATACACTGAATGATATTTATTGAATGTCAAATATTTGTAAAGTCATGTAATGTTAGCCTACACCCATTTCACGCTTGAAGCTTTACCTGATTGGATAATGTTTTTATGTTTAATTGTTTTCTGCTGCCACATTTTTTTCTTTTTCCTTTTTTTTTTTTGCCCGTGGGATACCATGAAAATGAATATTAGTTCAATAAATTACCTTTCTGCCAGTTTTCACCTGATAACATTTATTTAGAATTCAAGTTACGTATTCCGTAGTATGCGGAAGTCTTTTTGGCGGCAGCTGTTGCCATGGTGAATCGTAATTTCGGAGCTCCATAGACCATGGCCTATCATAGTCGTGGTGCACGCGCTAAATTCAGAGTCAACCTACTCAGAGCGGATTGAACTAACTCTGATCAGCTGTTCTGAAACCGAAAACTCAGAGTTTCCAATCTCAGGGTAAGTCAACTCAGAGTTCAAGTTTTAACTCAAGAATTTATTGAACCTCCTTTCTGGAATACACCCCTGCTGAACTCTCCTCAGAAGACTGCTGTTGGTTTTTATTGATTTGTCGCCGAGTGTTTCAATAAAGATCTGGCCCCACCTGCTGGACTCTCTGCGGATTTTCATTCACCTGAGATTTTACATTTATTTATTTTACTTCTATTTTTAGTTTACCTTTCTTTATTGTAGCTACATTATATTTGCACAAACAGGGGCGTAGCACCAAATTTCGGGCAGATTATGCTTACTTGTTAAAACTGAAATATATATAACTTCTAAACACGTTGTCCCTGTAACGAGTAGCCTAATGAGGGAAATTTCAAATCTATTCATAAATGTGAATATAGATAAATATTGATGAAGTCTGACACAAGAAAAAGTTAAATATTGCTGGTGTTCTTTATTTTTAAAAATTTTCATGTCAGTTTCTGTAGATGAAAATCTGTATAATGTTAATTATCTAATTACTTTACTGCAATTACTGTAGTAGAAAACCAAACTATATTAAGATTCATATGGACATGTTAGGCTATGGTGTTGTTTATAGGTATTTACCTGAGTGTTAGCGTTTTTGTATTATTGATGTTTTATCCATGTCACATTGTGAGAAATAACAGTATTGTCTTTCATTCAAACACTTATAGACTTTTATCATATATCCCGACTCAAATAATGTGTTTCTAACAGCAAACACTCAGAATAAAGTGAGGTGATCTGCTGATAAGGAGGACGAAACCTGCAAAAACAATAAATAAATAAATACACAAATAAATAAATAAATGTGTACATAAATACACGTATTCTTGTTTAAATACATAAATAATTATACATGATGTGATGAAAGTAGGCAAATAAATAATATAAATTGGTGGGCAAATGGAAAATGTTTAAGGAAATGCTAAACTCATCCTAACTATTTTCCTTTGATCACTCATTTATTTCTGAATGTAGTTCCACATTTGTTTTCCATCTGCGCAACATGCTAATGAGAGGGTGTCAATTATGCAAGAGTAGGCGGATCGTGTGTGACGCGCTTGAGCGTTTGCCTGCGCATGCGTATTAACTTCATCAGTCAAGGTGACTGATTATTATCTTACACTTTTTCATAGGGTTAGTTTTGTAGTTATAATCATGAGAGAGCTAAATCATAAAAGATTTTAAGTGGCCAATGTAAAATATTAATGCTTACATAGCTCTTAATTGCAATACTGAACCGTTATTTGCTTAATAAACATACTTTTGTCGCCTGTATTTTCTGTTCTGATAACTAATGGGAAAAAACGGTCTGTTCCTCGATTAAACGATCTCACGATGACCATGGGATACTGATATTACAGTTGTGTTCTATATGTATTTAAACAAGAATTTGTGTATTTATACAGACATTTATTTATTTGCATATATATTTTTTTATTTGTGTATTTATTTATTTATTGTTTTTTGCAGGTTTCGTCCTCCATATGCTGATGATCCTGAATGGTTTGTTGAATGAGTGTTGATAGTCTGAGGCTCATCAATATTAACAGAGCTGCTGAAAAGACTCTTTATTTCATATCAATAGTTCGTGTTTTCACCTCATTTATTATGCTGATGTCTTCAATGAAATGAGTTTTAAGGCAATTTACAGGAGATCTGGTGTCAATACTGAGGGTATTTGTTGGTTACAAATCTGTAGATGCATTTCTGTGTTTATGTTTTCAACAATTTTTCTTATCATTAGATATTTTTTTAAAATTACATTATTTATATTGTGCTGTGAAAACGATCTGCAGTAAGTGATATATTTTTTTATTTTGGCAGATCAGCATCCTCACATACTGCAATTCACCTTCAATGAAGCTCCTCCCACAAGAATAGCG
>NW_015624561.1:0-4399 GCF_001515625.1 Sinocyclocheilus rhinocerous | reverse complement strand
TCATCAGTGAAGCTCCGCCCACAGTAATTCACCAATAAATGCTGGAATATTCCCATCAGTTTACAAATGCAGACGAGCATCAAAGCATCTGAAAGAGCTGAAATCTGCAAAGACTGAGTTTATTAAAGAGGACAGAGAGAAGATGAGAGACCCAGAACCCTGCATAATCAAACACACTGAAGATACTGAAGAACAAACAGGTTGGTGTTTATTTTTCTTCCTTTATTAAGTGCTGATGGTTATAATGCTTCAAGCAGATTTAGATTTGCTGTAACAGGAAAAATCTTCTGCAAAGAGCTCTGCAATAATATAGCTGAAGCATCAAATAATAGATGGCAGTGCTCCAGACTGCGACCATTTTTTTCTGCCGCGACTAAATGTTTTTCAGCGCATTGCCCAACTAATAAGAGCTGCCATTTCTATTGCATATGAGAAACTTCAAACGGCAAATGAAACAAATGTGAAACAAAACAGCGCTACTCGTTCGATACCTCTAGCCCGGACCAATAACTGAGCAGCGCAAACGTGTGCAAACTGATCAGAGCTTAGAACAGAACCAATGCTGATCTCGCGACACTGTTACTGCACACTGCTGCGAGATCCAGCGAGAAGCGTTTGAATTCTGCACAGGAATATCTGTTATAATCAGATGAGTAATGTAAAGTGTAAAGTAATGCTAACTACAGTATACCATGGTGTTGTGGCAGAAATAGTCAAATGTTATATCCTCATTAATTTCAGGGTTTGTACAACCTTTTGAGAGAAAAATTCAAGTACTTTTCAGTGACAACACAACTATTTACAGCACTTTAAAGCTCTAAAAATGATTCAATTTCAATTTTGTGAGTTCCGAAGTATGCTCGTCTGAGTCGGCTGTAGTAGGCTTGAGGAGATTCATGACGTCCTTGTCTCGTCTCCAGGGCAGCCACTAGTCCTTGTTCTGACTCAGGGTCGGCGAATTCTTTAATGAGGGCCTCTCGGAGGAGGTGGTAGTCAGCCTTTGTGTGAGCAGGCTGCCTGTCCAGGAAACTGCGCACGTCAGGGCTGGCTGTTGTTCGGAGCAAATAGAGTCTATCTTTGTCCGTGACATTGAGTCTCATTTCCAGATGGAAATCGACGTCTTGCAGATAAACTCTGTTCCATTATCTGATCTTATACATTTGATTTTACCATATGGTGCAACATCAGCAATGCACCTCTCTGTGGCTTTAACAGTATTACTCTTAGTTTTCAGGAAATAAGTGAACACATCTCCTGAATAGACATCTGTGAACGCTAAGGCAAATCTGAAACCCTCTTTTCCTGCTGGCTCTATAGGACCAGCCAAATCTACATGGACAAGTTCAAGTACTTCTTTTGCTTTCTCATCTGGATCTCTATTTCTATTCTGAGCAAATTTACCTTTTACACACACTTCACATTTCAATTTAGACTTGTCAGTTTTACCTCTAATTTTCATCCCATCTGTAACACTCTCCAACTTTAACACGTCATCATAGTTACAGTGACCTAATATTTCATGCCATGTCTGTAGGTCATAGCAGATGTTACACTCATCAATCTCATTTGTAACAGTACTTAAATAAAACAGTCTATCATACATATGAATATCAAAAGTTGTACCATTTTTGTGGATGAGCCTATTCTGTCCTTCCTTGAAGATGACTGTTGCTCCGTACACAATTGCCGCTTTAACAGAAAAGATGTCCTGGGAAAATGATGGCACATAAAGCACCTCCATCAACATCATGTCCACAATGCGGCCTTTGCTGTCTCTCAAGCGCACTTTAGCGGTGCCTTTCTTCAACGCAATGCCGCTGGCCCGCTCTCCATCAGCCAACTCCAGAATATGGCTCTGAGGCTTAAAACTTGAGTCAAAATCCTCGAATTTCCCGATATCTGTGACGATATGCTTAGTGGCTCCGGATTCTACCATGAGGCCTTTCATCTTCACTCCGCCGACCGGAGCATCGTCCACCTGCTCCACCTTAAATGCGAACGTGTGGTCCTTCTCATCCACTGCTTGCTTCACCTTATTCCGCTTTCTCCGCCGGCAGGTCAAGTCTTTATGCGTGGCGCTTTTACAGAAACTGCACCATTGTCTCTGCTCCCTGCGCTCCCCAGCAGCTGACGTGCACTCCGCGGCTTTGTGTCCTTTCTGGCCGCAGTTGTAACAGGTGAGTTTAACACTCCAGTTGTCTCTTCCTTTAACTTTCATCACGCTGTCCTCACCCAAGCTAGCAGTACAAAACTTCTCTGTGCTCTCATAGCTCCTCAGTTTTGTTTTAAAATCGGCAAATGTTAACTTTTCATCACTCTGCATAACGTAAACAGAGAATGATTTAAATGCGTCAGGCAGACCCTTTAAAATCATTGCAGTCAATAAGCCGTCACTCAAAGTCTCTCCTGCATTCCGCAGTGCTGTGATGGCAGTCTCTGCACGAATAATATAATCTGTGACGGTTTCATTCACACCTTTCTGAAGAGATGTCAGCTCTGTATACAAACTTATCACGCGTGGCTTCCCCTTACCAGCGTAATGGTCTCTCAGGATCTGTAACGCCTTCCTGCCATCATCAGCGGCATCTCTCATTACAAGCGTCAGACTCTTATCATCCAACAATTGAATTAGAACTGCATATGCCTCTTCATTTTTACTGGCGTCTTCCACCCCGCCCTCATCATCCGCGGCGGGGGCTCCACCCAATATAGTGGTTTTTAGGTCGAGCAGACGCAAATGCGCCAGAAACTTTGTTTCCCACAGTTCATAAGTATTTTCATCTCCGTCAAAACATAACCGATTCCATCGGCTCCCAAACTCTTTACTGGGCCCATAGCCTGTTAATGCAGCCATCCCCAAAAGAGCTGGGAATGCCGGTTCTCATAACGGAGGATAAAAACGTAACACACAGACTGTCAAATTCCGTTTGGCCTGCATGCACTCCACACTGAGAATGAGCAGGGTCAATTGAGAACATATACAATGACATAACTCAACAAAAAACGTTTAAACAGACATCACATACATGGTTCCTTTATCTGTTCAGCCTGTTCTCCGTCTATCTCAGACTTCTTCTTTGAACTTAGTCTTTTAATCTTTGTTTTCAGTCCTTCTTTTTTCCCTCCATCTCTCTTTTTTCCACCTCTGCTTTCCATCAGTTCCTGTGCAGTCTCTTTCTTTTCCTCTTCTTTACCTCTTTCTTTCACATCACTTTCACCTATCTCCTCCTCTTCCTCAATCTCTTCCGACTGCTCCATCTCCTCCCCATCATCCTCTTCGCTGATCCTTTCAGCTCTGTCTCGCCACTCCATTTTGCTTCTTCTTTCACCATCCTCAGCTCCATCTTTCCCTCCCCCGCTCACATCATCAGTTGTTTCCTCCTCTTGCTCCTCTGTCAGAACACTGTTCCTCCTTTCACCATCTTCTTGTCCATCCACTCGCTCTCTCTCTAATCCCATCCATTCTTCGCCTTATTGGGACATAATGTCCTCCTCCACCACACTTGAAACACTTTAATTCGGGGCACTCTCTAAATATGTGCCCTGGCTTGATACAAAGTCTGCAAACACGTACTTGTCTATCATGGATGACACGAAAATATTCTGTGCCTCTCAGAGTCTCAAACTTTGTGGAGTATTGAAGTGAACATACCTGTTCTGTAAAGCAAACTTTTAAGAAACGTGTTCCATCAACTGTATCTATTCCAGGCCATACCCGACGTTTTATTGGTGAAAGTGGTTGTACTGCCCACTCTTGTAGCTTGGAGAGTATCTTCTCATCCTCTAAGTACACCGGCAAATTGATAAAAGACACCACCATATCATTATTCATTATATCCCTGGCATGCACCATCACTCCTCGCACTCTCACTCCATCCATTAGTTTCCTCTTTGCCTCTTCATCCTTCATTGTGAGTTCATAAATCCTTTCACCTTTCACTCTGCAGCCGATCACTTCTCCACACTCCTTCTTTACTCCCTTAAGTAAATCCATCATTGAAATCTTTTCTGTTCCCTCCACCTCTACCTCCACAGTCAGCTCTTTGCTGTACTTCTCTCTTGATCTTCCTTGCACTCCTCTGCTGTTTTCTTCTCCCTCTTTCTGCAGATCCCCTGTGACTTTACTTGTCTTCTGTTGTTTTTGGATCACTGCTTGTTTGTCTTCTCCTCTTCTTTGCTCCTCCTCTTCGTTCTTTCCATTGCTAATTTTTCTCATCATTGCTTGTTCTGTTTCTTTATCTGCAGCCATGGTGTGCATCTGCAGCATGCGTCAAGCAGAAAAAAGTCCAAAAGTCTTTATCTGATAGGAATTATCAGGGTTAACCCTGACTTTCCAGCCACTAATTTCACAAGTAAAGACCAAAATCGAAAAACAAAATGCTCCAAAACAAGAGATTAA
>NW_015624560.1:3378-6680 GCF_001515625.1 Sinocyclocheilus rhinocerous | reverse complement strand
TGTTCTGTTGTCTCTTAGATAGTTATTTATGCTGAAGTCGGTCAATGTTACACTGCACATCTGGTCCTCGAGGGGTTTAAGCACTGTTTTTTATTTGAGTCTCTTGAGACCATAAGCTAGATGGGACAGGAACTGCTGAGACCCTTCACTGACCCTGCATGAGTTTTACGACCGCAGATGGAGATCATAGCTCCTCAGTTTGTCTCAATGGAATGTGATTGTTTCATGTGTGACTCAGTAGTGTGAGTGGGTCCGTTTGAAGACAGAAATCCTACAGAATGTTACGGAATACTGTTTTAACAATGTTGTCTCTAAACAATTTTAGAATGTTTTTAGAGAATGTTATCCTATCTTTTGAGAGAATGTTCTGGGAACAAAAATAAAACTACCCGCTAAAAACTTTATAAGAATGTTAGGGAATGATGTTAACAATGTTATCACTAAACAATTTTAGAATGTTTTTAGAGAATGTTATCCTATCTTTTTTGAGAGAACGTTCTGGGAACAAAAATAAAACTACCCGCCAAAAACATTATACGAATATTAGGGAATGATGTTCTAACAATGTTATCACTAAATATTTTTAGAGAATGTTATCCTATCTTTTGAGAGAACGTTCTGGGAACAAATATAAAACTACCCGCTAAAAACATTGTAAGAATGTTAGGGAATGATGTTCTAACTTATTTGTAAGTCGCTTTGGATAAAAGCGTCTGCTAAATGACTAAAAGTAAAGTAAAGTAAAGTAACAATGTTATAACTAAACATTTTTTGAATGTTTTTAGAGAATGTTATCCTACCTTATAGGAGAAGGTTCTGGGAACAAAAATAAAACTACCTGCTAAAAACATTGATAGAACAATCCATGGTAATGTTCTTAGAACATTTTTAGAACAAAAAAATTCTAGCTGGGGCAACCGGAAAAGTGAAATTCCCAGTTTCGTCACCACAATGTAACTTTATAACGTTGCCAGTTAGTAACTGCGACGTCGTGGTAACGTCGTGGATCAATAGTTGTGTGCTGGTAATCAGTTGGTAATTTTTATAATTATTTATTTTCTATGGGCGGACATGCAGTAGTTTAACGTAATTTATGTCCTCATTTGCCCAAACTAATTTAAAGGCTGTTTCAACAGCTGTAAACGATGAATACAGAATCTAAATGAATTCAGTTCACTTATTTTGAAAAACGCACAAATATCAACAGTAAAATACACCCAAATTATTAATAAAAACACAGGATGTACAGCGAAATATGAATGAAAGCATTCAAGACGTTCCGTGCTCAGTATCATTATGAACAGATATGCTATGCTAGCGTAATATTTGCTAGCAGACATTTCAGATAATTAAAGAAAGATACCATAATCACAGAGGTATAAATATTAACAAAAGTACTTAAAGTAGACTGTAGGTAATGTTACTCAACCAATCTGTCACAGTTGTTGGGACTTTTTTTTTGTATAGTTGATGAGAAACAGAAACTAATGTTAGACACGTCCTCTCCTCTCCAGCAGGTTCCCGGTTGCCATGGTAACTCAACGGACACCACATAACAACAACAACAATAGTAATAATATGGTAATAATAATAATAATAATAAAGGCTTTTAGCGTCTTTCCAGAGTTCAAGAACTTTGTTTTAGATATTTTATAAACCTATTTATTTGTTATTTTTTAATATGCAGTAACTTTAGTCATATAAAATGTAATTTTCCAGCAACAAAATTGTGGCCAGTGAAAATGCTGAGTGGCTAGTAATTTTGGAAAACCACTAGCCAAAGTGAGTTAATGTCAAGCCCTGTATACAGTGAATACTTGTATTTATACTTGTATTGCAGTAAAAAATGTGGTGTTTAACCGGAGTACGGTGGTGGGGGTGCTTGACGTGTCAAACACTAGAAAGGGGTGCACACTGCAAAAAGTTTGGGAACCGTACTGTTCTATCAGACACAGTTGATGTAAAAGTGCCTCAGATAAACGCGCCTGATTCAAGCGGATGAGATGGTGTAGCCAGGTATGTGTCATTATTTCAACGTTATCTTCATAACTCGTTACGAAATAAAAAGTTTCACAACTCAGAAAAATTTATTTTCCTTTCTTGTCAACATTATACAGCGCACGCGATGTGTCAGTTGTGGAGGCGCGCGCGCTGTACGTCACATGACTATATTAAAAGCAATCGTCCATATTCTGACTTGGTGAAAAGAAACATTTTATCTTAAAATAACTTTCAATCTTGTGTCTGAAGTTTAATTATACTTTTAAATAGCAAATTCTGGAAATCAGAGAGCATATAAAGAGCGTGTATATGATGGTAATGAAATTACGAGCATACGACGTTGCAGTTATACGTTGCAGTAAAGTCATGAAATTACCAATATATTACGAATAGAGTACGTATCTGGAACGTTCTTGGTTATCTTGTTACGTTAGGAGGACGTACTGACGACGTTGTGAGTTGGTAATGGGATGGTAATGAAATGACGAGCATACGACGTTGCAGTTACGTTGCCAGTAAATCATGAAATTACCAATATATTACGAATAGAGTACATATCTGGAACGTTCTTGGTTGTTAGTATGGAAGGCCGTTAGGGCCAAAACGTATGGTACTAACGCGTTAACACGCGACTGCGCGTTAACACGTAATTTACAGATTAACATGCGATTACGCGTTAACACGTAATTACGTGTTAAGGCTGATTTATACTTCTGCGTCGGACCTACGCCGTAGGCTATGCGTCAGTTTTCATTTATACTTCTGCGTCGTTGTCCGCGTCAACGTGCAGTACACATGCAAACTGCTAGTCTGCAGTGTCCACGGGCTGGTGTAACGTAGTGTAACGTCCACGGGCTGGTGTAACCCGCAGTACCACGGCAAAAGCCGAAGAAGAAGCGGCTCGTCGGAGAAGCATTATAGCAGTGACGGCGGCAAATAAATATCAAATCATTAAATCATTATTTAAAACTACAAAAAGGAGACAACAACGGAACAGGAGATGATGGCATTCTTTCAAGCTGCACAAGGACTTGTACCACGGCAGATCAACATTGTTTGTTGCGGACAACTACTGATGTATAATGCTATGTAGTATATGATAAGACACTTGTTCTTTGCTTTGCTTTATTTTATATAAGAAGGTGTAACATTAAAATATATTAAAGTGCACATAAACACACACAAAACTCAAGTACATATGGAGGGAAGGGTTCTTGCAGACCAATCACAGCGCTTGCGGTCCGCGTAGAATTGACGCGCTGTTAGATTTTTGGAGAGGTGCACGTCAGGCTACGGCGTAT
>NW_015624560.1:421-2853 GCF_001515625.1 Sinocyclocheilus rhinocerous | reverse complement strand
ATATATATATATATATATATAATTGTTTACATTTTTTTTATTTGATTAAGAATTTGTTCCCTCATTTTAATTAAAAGGTCCCCTTTGACGGGCCCACAATCAGCCCGGGCCCATACCCACATGCTATGCCCCTGTTTGAACCCTTTAAAAAAAGGTCACAATTCACTAAGTGCAAGCATGTTGTTGTTTATCCTATGCTGTCTAGGCTTTTTTTTGTGATCAAAAAATTTAATGGGGCTTTAGAACAACATCAGCTAAACTAATTATTTACTGAATTTTACTACACCATAGCCAAGTTGTGAAGGGGTAAATAAACTCCAAAAAATGAGAGGTGAGAGAGACAGCAAAATAAGGGTTACAAAAGTAAAAGAGCATATCGAGAAAGAGTGGTGGGGCCCCATACCTGAATATGCTTAGGACCCCCAAATCACTAAGACCGCTCCTGGTTATACTTGGCTGTATGCACAGTGCGTACCATGAGTGCTCTGACCGACTGACCTGAGAAACATTTTCCTTGCAAATATTTCAGCAGTTATTATTTGTGTCCCCTATTTCTGTCGAATGAACCCATGCCAATCATTCGTGATTTAATCAGTTCCCTCTTTTCGGTAAACTGTCCGAATGTGTTTGGAAAGCTCTCTCTCTGAATCACATAAGCTTAGCCTTTCCCCTGGCCACTGGGTCTGAAATTAATGGGGGTTTGGCAAAAATGCCACCAAATTGGACATGCCCCTGCACAATTAAAATCTATTATGGCTGTTGCTAGTAAAAATTAAATGCAAAGTGTTAATTGCTGAACATTTAGATCAGATCATATTGCATCATATTTCTTTTCTTTTTATGGAACATCATCAGACTTCAGCGTTAGTTCTCATTTATGTACTCATTAGTACTCATTTCTAAGCATTTTACAATCAGCTCGTAGCCGCACAACACCAACAGCCCATGTGCAGCAGTGGTAAAATAAGTGTCCTTTTTGAATCACAGAAAGGGTGGTGTATGAATGTTGCTTAGCCATCTTCTGAATAAAGTGGCAGCACCGATCTGTAAGAAACTGCATTCTGCCCCGACCCAGATTCCACTCCCCAATAGATGTTTGATCATGCTCATTTCCCAAAATGGCTTAATCGTTATTGAGAAGAAAAAAGACAACAGTTATGTTGTTTCTGCACCATTTGGTATTATCACATCCTGAGCTAATGGTGACCAATTGTAGAATAGGATTGGGTGTGGGACACAGAACTATCTCAGACAATTAGGTGTGAGAACTTAATTAACATACAGACCACAGCTGTTACGACAGGAGCAACTTCATTAACATTAATGGCAGTACTGTATCGGTATAAAATGTTTGAGCTTAGGATGTTCGGGGTTCATTCTGACTCCGTTGAACCCAAGGTACTTAATTTGTCACTACTATGCTGCAATAAACATCTTCATCAGGATCTTCTACATCCACATCACTTTTTCTTACAGATCATTATTCAAATAACCTTTTTTGTGTGGGTGGAGAGACTGATTTCTGCTACAAATTGCAGTAGAATTTTCATAGCCAAGCAAATCCCGTCCAGCAGTGGATACAGGCAGTCTCCTGGGGCACCATCGTGCCTGTGGGGCCCACACATGGAAAGATTTTTCATATTCCTGTGTTCAAAATGTTATATTTAAAACATTAATCTCAATATAAGGTTTTTTTTATAAACATTATTCATGCAATTATGTTTTTAAGTCCATTTCATTGAGCTACATTAAACAGTCTGTTTAAATAAATCTAATGCCACTTCAGATGCAGCTTCTGTTATTAGTTTATTAATTTATTTTATATGTGGGCCTTATTTGAAATTATTGCATTTTATACAATTTATTTCTTCATACTTTGGTTTCACAGATTTTTAATTTTTATTCAGTTTTGCACATATCTGTATACACTTTACTTTTTACACAGCCTACCTGTAACGGAAGAGGTCTGACGCAACAGGTTAGTATTTATAAACAGTTTTATTCGGTCACAGAGAGTACGGTGTGTGGGTCCAGATGATGTGATGGTGAGTGAATAGTTCGTAGACTAGTTCAAAGGATATGATGAGTGGAGTAATCAGAGTCTTTGGCTTTACAGGAGCTGGAATGCACACAGGAGGAGCACACACCTCAGCGATCCGGGAACTAGGAGGAACAGGAGACACTTGGAGACGAGGAGACACTAGGAGGAACACAGGAGGTAAGTAATGCAGGAAGTATTCAAATGGAAGTAGTAGCAAAGTCATTGAGTCCTCTACGTGTATACGAGACCGGACAATGAGGGTGTCTGAGGTGTGTGCTTTTATGCAGGCTGGTAATGAGGTGCTTGATTAGTGACAGGTGCTGGTGCTCAGAACTCAGGTGAGAGGGATCGTTGTGATTGGGTGGTGGTGGAGCCTGGCCGATCTGTTACA
>NW_015624560.1:0-198 GCF_001515625.1 Sinocyclocheilus rhinocerous | reverse complement strand
CAGGAACTGGTTCCAGGAATCCTGGTGGCCATGGCAGAAGGTTCGCAGGAATCGCCCCACCTCCTGAATCTTCCTCTCCGTTTGACCATTCGATTGTGGGTGGTATCCGGACTAGAGGCTTACGGTCACACCTAGGAATTTGAAGGCATTCCCTACTTTGGAGAAACTGAGGTCCCCGGTCGGAGACGATGTCTTCGG
>NW_015624559.1:157-494 GCF_001515625.1 Sinocyclocheilus rhinocerous | reverse complement strand
CTCTGCTAAGCTGTGGAAACTTCTCTCCTCTTCTCCACTAGGTAAAAGATGAATTTTAAATTCATATTGTTAGATTTTTTAATTATTACTTGAGTTTATGTATAAACATACCCAGTCACAATAAATATAAAAACTATCCCATGACTTTATATCACTTTTTTCTTTTAAGATTGTGAAGGGCTCACATACTGTCAATTTTTGCTTAAACATAATTGTTTTTACATAAACACATGGACACACTGTAACTCTAAACTCAATTGTGTATTTCAGATGTATCACACAACCTCATCATCTGCAGAGAAAAACTGCCACTTAATCACACCAAAATGATGGACTT
>NW_015624559.1:0-111 GCF_001515625.1 Sinocyclocheilus rhinocerous | reverse complement strand
AGGCATCATATTGATTGGATTGTGATTGTTTCACTGAAACTTGGTCTTCATCACATATATATTTTTTTCTTATTTTGTGTTTTATTTATTTATGAATTTATTCATGTTCAA